>NC_091985.1:116298481-116548241 GCF_044704955.1 Pristiophorus japonicus
CACCCACACCCCCACTTCCCCACAGGTGTTCACCCACACCCCCACTTCCCCACAGGTGTTCACCCACACCCCCACTTCCCCACAGGTGTTCACCCACACCCCCACTTCCACACTGGTGTTCACCCACACCCCCACTTCCTCACTGGTGTTCACCCACACCCCCACTTCCCTATAGGTGTTCACCCACACCCCCACTTCCACACTGGTGTTCACCCACACCCCCACTTCCTCACTGGTGTTCACCCACACCCCCACTTCCCTATAGTTGTTCACCCACACCCACACTTCCCAAAGTTGTTCACCCACATTCCCACTTCCTCACTGGTGTTCATCCACACCTCCACTTCCCAAAGGTGTTCACCCACACCCCCACTTCCCAAAGGTATTCACCCACACCCCTACTTCCACACAGATGTTCACCCACACCCCCACTTCCTAAAGGTGTTCACCCACACCCCTACTTCCACACAGGTGTTCACCCACACCTCCACTTCCCAAAGGTGTTCACCCACATCCCCACTTCCCAAAGGTGTTCACCCGCACCCCTACTTCCCTATAGGTGTTCACCCACACCCCCACTTCTCTATAGGTGTTCACCCACATCCCCACTTCCCTATAGGTGTTCACCCACTTCCCCACAGGTGTTCACCCACACCCCTACTTCCCCACAGGTGTTCACCCACACCCCCACTTCCCCACAGGTGTTCACCCACACCCCCACTTCCCCACAGGTGTTCACCCACACCCCCACTTCCCCACAGGTGTTCACCCACACCCCCACTTCCACACTGGTGTTCACCCACACCCCCACTTCCTCACTGGTGTTCACCCACACCCCCACTTCCCTATAGGTGTTCACCCACACCCCCACTTCCCAAAGTTGTTCACCCACATTCCCACTTCCTCACTGGTGTTCATCCACACCTCCACTTCCCAAAGGTGTTCACCCACACCCCCACTTCCCAAAGGTATTCACCCACACCCCTACTTCCACACAGATGTTCACCCACACCCCCACTTCCTAAAGGTGTTCACCCACACCCCTACTTCCACACAGGTGTTCACCCACACCTCCACTTCCCAAAGGTGTTCACCCACATCCCCACTTCCCAAAGGTGTTCACCCACACCCCTACTTCCCTATAGGTGTTCACCCACACCCCCACTTCCCTATAGGTGTTCACCAACACCCCTGCTTCCACACAGGTGTTCACCCACACCCCCACTTCCCTATAGGTGTTCACCCACACCCCCACTTCCTCACTGGTGTTCACCCACACCCCTACTTCCCCACAGGTGTTCACCCACACCCCAACTTCCTCACAGGTGTTCACCCACACCCCTACTTCCCCACAGGTGTTCACCCACACCCCCACTTCCCTATAGGTGTTCACCCACACCCCCACTTCCCTATAGGTGTTCACCCACTTCCCCACAGGTGTTCACCCACACCCCCACTTCCCCACAGGTGTTCACCCACACCCCCACTTCCCCACAGGTGTTCACCCACACCCCCACTTCCCCACAGGTGTTCACCCACACCCCCACTTCCCCACAGGTGTTCACCCACACCCCCACTTCCACACTGGTGTTCACCCACACCCCCACTTCCTCACTGGTGTTCACCCACACCCCCACTTCCCTATAGGTGTTCACCCACACCCCCACTTCCCAAAGTTGTTCACCCACATTCCCACTTCCTCACTGGTGTTCATCCACACCTCCACTTCCCAAAGGTGTTCACCCACACCCCCACTTCCCAAAGGTATTCATCCACACCCCTACTTCCACACAGATGTTCACCCACACCCCCACTTCCTAAAGGTGTTCACCCACACCCCTACTTCCACACAGGTGTTCACCACACCTCCACTTCCCAAAGGTGTTCACCCACATCCCCACTTCCCAAAGGTGTTCACCCGCACCCCTACTTCCCTATGGGTGTTCACCCACACCCCCACTTCCCTATAGGTGTTCACCCACAGCCCTGCTTTCACACAGGTGTTCACCCACACCCCCACTTCCCTATAGGTGTTTACCCACACCCCCACTTCCTCACTGGTGTTCACCCACACCCCTACTTCCCCACAGGTGTTCACCCACACCCCAACTTCCTCACAGGTGTTCACCCACACCCCTACTTCCCCACAGGTGTTCACTCACACCCCCACTTCCCTATAGGTGTTCACCCACTTCCCCACAGGTGTTCACCCATACTCCTAGTTCCCCACAGGTGTTCACTCACACCCCCACTTCCCCACAGGTGTTCACCCACACCCCCACTTCCCCACAGGTGTTCACCCACACCCCCACTTCCCCACAGGTGTTCACCCACACCCCCACTTCCCCACAGGTGTTCACCCACACCCCCACTTCCACACTGGTGTTCACCCACACCCCCACTTCCTCACTGGTGTTCACCCACACCCCCACTTCCCTATAGGTGTTCACCCACACCCCCACTTCCCAAAGGTGTTCACCCACATTCCCACTTCCTCACTGGTGTTCATCCACACCTCCACTTCCCAAAGGTGTTCACCCACACCCCCACTTCCCAAAGGTATTCACCCACACCCCTACTTCCACACAGATGTTCACCCACACCCCCACTTCCTAAAGGTGTTCACCCACACCCCTACTTCCACACAGGTGTTCACCCACACCTCCACTTCCCAAAGGTGTTCACCCACATCCCCACTTCCCAAAGGTGTTCACCCGCACCCCTACTTCTCTATAGGTGTTCACCCACACCCCCACTTCCCTATAGGTGTTCACACACACCCCTGCTTCCACACAGGTGTTCACCCACACCCCCACTTCCCTATAGGTGTTCACCCACACCCCCACTTCCTCACTGGTGTTCACCCACACCCCTACTTCCCCACAGGTGTTCACCCACACCCCTACTTCCTCACAGGTATTCACCCACACCCCTACTTCCCCACAGGTGTTCACCCACACCCCCACTTCCCTATAGGTGTTCACCCACACCCCCACTTCCCTATAGGTGTTCACCCACATCCCCACAGGTGTTCACCCACACCCCTACTTCCCCACAGGTGTTCACCCACACCCCCACTTCCCCACAGGTGTTCACCCACATCCCCACTTCCCTATAGGTATCACCCACATCCCTACTTCCTCACTGGTGTTCACCCACACCCCCACTTCCTCACTGGTGTTCACCCACACCCCCACTTCCCTATAGGTGTTCACCCACACCCCCACTTCCCCACAGGTGTTCACCCACACCCCTAATTCCACACTGGTGTTCACCCACACCCCCACTTCCACACTGGTGTTCACCCACACCCACACTTCCCCACAGGTGTTCACCCACACCCCCACTTCCACAGTGGTGTTCACCCACACGCCTACTTCCACACTGGTGTTCACCCACACCCCCACTTCCCTACAGGTGTTCACCCACACCCCCACTTCCCTATAGGGGTGTTCACCCACACCCCCACTTCCCCACAGGTGTTCACCCACACCCCCACTTCCCCACAGGTGTTCCCCCACTTCCCCACACGTGTTCACCCACACCCCCACTTCCCTATAGGTGTTCACCCACACTCCCACTTCCCGATAGGTGTTCACGCACATCCCCACTTCCTCACTGGTGTTCACCCACACCTCCACTTCCCAAAGGTGTTCACCCACACCCCCACTTCCCCACAGGTGTTCACCCACACCCCCACTTCCACACTGGTGTTCACCCACACCCCCACTTCCTCACTGGTGTTCACCCACACCCCCACTTCCCTATAGGTGTTCACCCACACCCCCACTTCCCCACAGGTGTTCACCCACATTCCCACTTCCTCACTGGTGTTCATCCACACCGCCACTTCCCAAAGGTGTTCACCCACACCCCCACTTCCCAAAGTTGTTCACCCACATTCCCACTTCCTCACTGGTGTTCATCCACACCGCCACTTCCCAAAGGTATTCACCCACACCCCTACTTCCACACAGATGTTCACCCACACCCCCACTTCCTAAAGGTGTTCACCCACACCCCTACTTCCCCACAGGTGTTCACCCACACCCCTACTTCCTCACAGGTATTCACCCACACCCCTACTTCCCCACAGGTGTTCACCCACACCCCCACTTCCCTATAGGTGTTCACCCACACCCCCACTTCCCTATAGGTGTTCACCCACATCCCCACAGGTGTTCACCCACACCCCTACTTCCCCACAGGTGTTCACCCACACCCCCACTTCCCCACAGGTGTTCACCCACATCCCCACTTCCCTATAGGTGTCACCCACATCCCTACTTCCTCACTGGTGTTCACCCACACCCCTAATTCCACACTGGTGTTCACCCACACCCCCACTTCCACACTGGTGTTCACCCACACCCACACTTCCCCACAGGTGTTCACCCACACCCCCACTTCCCCACAGGTGTTCACCCACACCCCCACTTCCCCACAGGTGTTCACCCACACCCCCACTTCCCCACAGGTGTTCACCCACACCCCCACTTCCACACTGGTGTTCACCCACACCCCCACTTCCTCACTGGTGTTCACCCACACCCCCACTTCCCTATAGGTGTTCACCCACACCCCCACTTCCCAAAGTTGTTCACCCACATTCCCACTTCCTCACTGGTGTTCATCCACACCTCCACTTCCCAAAGGTGTTCACCCACACCCCCACTTCCCAAAGGTATTCACCCACACCCCTACTTCCACACAGATGTTCACCCACACCCCCACTTCCTAAAGGTGTTCACCCACACCCCTACTTCCACACAGGTGTTCACCACACCTCCACTTCCCAAAGGTGTTCACCCACATCCCCACTTCCCAAAGGTGTTCACCCGCACCCCTACTTCCCTATGGGTGTTCACCCACACCCCCACTTCCCTATAGGTGTTCACCCACAGCCCTGCTTTCACACAGGTGTTCACCCACACCCCCACTTCCCTATAGGTGTTCACCCACACCCCCACTTCCTCACTGGTGTTCACCCACACCCCTACTTCCCCACAGGTGTTCACCCACACCCCAACTTCCTCACAGGTGTTCACCCACACCCCCACTTCCCCACAGGTGTTCACCCATACTCCTAGTTCCCCACAGGTGTTCACCCACACCCCCACTTCCCCACAGGTGTTCACCCACACCCCCACTTCCCCACAGGTGTTCACCCACACCCCCACTTCCCCACAGGTGTTCACCCACACCCCCACTTCCCCACAGGTGTTCACCCACACCCCCACTTCCACACTGGTGTTCACCCACACCCCCACTTCCTCACTGGTGTTCACCCACACCCCCACTTCCCTATAGGTGTTCACCCACACCCCCACTTCCCAAAGGTGTTCACCCACATTCCCACTTCCTCACTGGTGTTCATCCACACCTCCACTTCCCAAAGGTGTTCACCCACACCCCCACTTCCCAAAGGTATTCACCCACACCCCTACTTCCACACAGATGTTCACCCACACCCCCACTTCCTAAAGGTGTTCACCCACACCCCTACTTCCACACAGGTGTTCACCCACACCTCCACTTCCCAAAGGTGTTCACCCACATCCCCACTTCCCAAAGGTGTTCACCCGCACCCCTACTTCTCTATAGGTGTTCACCCACACCCCCACTTCCCTATAGGTGTTCACACACACCCCTGCTTCCACACAGGTGTTCACCCACACCCCCACTTCCCTATAGGTGTTCACCCACACCCCCACTTCCTCACTGGTGTTCACCCACACCCCTACTTCCCCACAGGTGTTCACCCACACCCCTACTTCCTCACAGGTATTCACCCACACCCCTACTTCCCCACAGGTGTTCACCCACACCCCCACTTCCCTATAGGTGTTCACCCACACCCCCACTTCCCTATAGGTGTTCACCCACATCCCCACAGGTGTTCACCCACACCCCTACTTCCCCACAGGTGTTCACCCACACCCCCACTTCCCCACAGGTGTTCACCCACATCCCCACTTCCCTATAGGTATCACCCACATCCCTACTTCCTCACTGGTGTTCACCCACACCCCCACTTCCTCACTGGTGTTCACCCACACCCCCACTTCCCTATAGGTGTTCACCCACACCCCCACTTCCCCACAGGTGTTCACCCACACCCCTAATTCCACACTGGTGTTCACCCACACCCCCACTTCCACACTGGTGTTCACCCACACCCACACTTCCCCACAGGTGTTCACCCACACCCCCACTTCCACAGTGGTGTTCACCCACACGCCTACTTCCACACTGGTGTTCACCCACACCCCCACTTCCCTACAGGTGTTCACCCACACCCCCACTTCCCTATAGGGGTGTTCACCCACACCCCCACTTCCCCACAGGTGTTCACCCACACCCCCACTTCCCCACAGGTGTTCCCCCACTTCCCCACACGTGTTCACCCACACCCCCACTTCCCTATAGGTGTTCACCCACACTCCCACTTCCCGATAGGTGTTCACGCACATCCCCACTTCCTCACTGGTGTTCACCCACACCTCCACTTCCCAAAGGTGTTCACCCACACCCCCACTTCCCCACAGGTGTTCACCCACACCCCCACTTCCACACTGGTGTTCACCCACACCCCCACTTCCTCACTGGTGTTCACCCACACCCCCACTTCCCTATAGGTGTTCACCCACACCCCCACTTCCCCACAGGTGTTCACCCACATTCCCACTTCCTCACTGGTGTTCATCCACACCGCCACTTCCCAAAGGTGTTCACCCACACCCCCACTTCCCAAAGTTGTTCACCCACATTCCCACTTCCTCACTGGTGTTCATCCACACCGCCACTTCCCAAAGGTATTCACCCACACCCCTACTTCCACACAGATGTTCACCCACACCCCCACTTCCTAAAGGTGTTCACCCACACCCCTACTTCCCCACAGGTGTTCACCCACACCCCTACTTCCTCACAGGTATTCACCCACACCCCTACTTCCCCACAGGTGTTCACCCACACCCCCACTTCCCTATAGGTGTTCACCCACACCCCCACTTCCCTATAGGTGTTCACCCACATCCCCACAGGTGTTCACCCACACCCCTACTTCCCCACAGGTGTTCACCCACACCCCCACTTCCCCACAGGTGTTCACCCACATCCCCACTTCCCTATAGGTGTCACCCACATCCCTACTTCCTCACTGGTGTTCACCCACACCCCTAATTCCACACTGGTGTTCACCCACACCCCCACTTCCACACTGGTGTTCACCCACACCCCCACTTCCCCACAGGTGTTCACCCACACCCCCACTTCCCCACAGGTGTTCACCCACACCCCCACTTCCCCACAGGTGTTCACCCACACCCCCACTTCCCCACAGGTGTTCACCCACACCCCCACTTCCACACTGGTGTTCACCCACACCCCCACTTCCTCACTGGTGTTCACCCACACCCCCACTTCCCTATAGGTGTTCACCCACACCCCCACTTCCCAAAGTTGTTCACCCACATTCCCACTTCCTCACTGGTGTTCATCCACACCTCCACTTCCCAAAGGTGTTCACCCACACCCCCACTTCCCAAAGGTATTCACCCACACCCCTACTTCCACACAGATGTTCACCCACACCCCCACTTCCTAAAGGTGTTCACCCACACCCCTACTTCCACACAGGTGTTCACCCACACCTCCACTTCCCAAAGGTGTTCACCCACATCCCCACTTCCCAAAGGTGTTCACCCGCACCCCTACTTCCCTATAGGTGTTCACCCACACCCCCACTTCCCTATAGGTGTTCACCCACACCCCTGCTTCCACACAGGTGTTCACCCACACCCCCACTTCCCTATAGGTGTTCACCCACACCCCCACTTCCTCACTGGTGTTCACCCACACCCCTACTTCCCCACAGGTGTTCACCCACACCCCAACTTCCTCACAGGTGTTCACCCACACCCCTACTTCCCCACAGGTGTTCACCCACACCCCCACTTCCCTATAGGTGTTCACCCACTTCCCCACAGGTGTTCACCCATACCCCTACTTCCCCACAGGTGTTCACCCACACCCCCACTTCCCCACAGGTGTTCACCCACACCCCCACTTCCCCACAGGTGTTCACCCACACCCCCACTTCCCCACAGGTGTTCACCACACCCCCACTTCCCCACAGGTGTTCACCCACACCCCCACTTCCACACTGGTGTTCACCCACACCCCCACTTCCTCACTGGTGTTCACCCACACCCCCACTTCCCTATAGGTGTTCACCCACACCCCCACTTCCCAAAGGTGTTCACCCACATTCCCACTTCCTCACTGGTGTTCATCCACACCTCCACTTCCCAAAGGTGTTCACCCACACCCCCACTTCCCAAAGGTATTCACCCACACCCCTACTTCCACACAGATGTTCACCCACACCCCCACTTCCTAAAGGTGTTCACCCACACCCCTACTTCCACACAGGTGTTCACCCACACCTCCACTTCCCAAAGGTGTTCACCCACATCCCCACTTCCCAAAGGTGTTCACCCGCACCCCTACTTCTCTATAGGTGTTCACCCACACCCCCACTTCCCTATAGGTGTTCACACACACCCCTGCTTCCACACAGGTGTTCACCCACACCCCCACTTCCCTATATGTGGTCACCCACACCCCCACTTCCTCACTGGTGTTCACCCACACCCCTACTTCCCCACAGGTGTTCACCCACACCCCTACTTCCTCACAGGTATTCACCCACACCCCTACTTCCCCACAGGTGTTCACCCACACCCCCACTTCCCTATAGGTGTTCACCCACACCCCCACTTCCCTATAGGTGTTCACCCACATCCCCACAGGTGTTCACCCACACCCCTACTTCCCCACAGGTGTTCACCCACACCCCCACTTCCCCACAGGTGTTCACCCACATCCCCACTTCCCTATAGGTATCACCCACATCCCTACTTCCTCACTGGTGTTCACCCACACCCCCACTTCCTCACTGGTGTTCACCCACACCCCCACTTCCCTATAGGTGTTCACCCACACCCCCACTTCCCCACAGGTGTTCACCCACACCCCTAATTCCACACTGGTGTTCACCCACACCCCCACTTCCACACTGGTGTTCACCCACACCCACACTTCCCCACAGGTGTTCACCCACACCCCCACTTCCACACTGGTGTTCACCCACACCCCCACCTCCCCACAGGTGTTCACCCACACCCCCACTTCCCTACAGGTGTTCACCCACATCCCCACTTCCCCACAGGTGTTCACCCACACCCCCACTTCCCTACAGGTGTTCACCCGCACCCCCACTTCCCTACAGGTGTTCACCCACACCCCCACTTCCCAAAGGTGTTCACCCACATTCCCACTTCCTCACTGGTGTTCACCCACACCTCCACTTCCCAAAGGTGTTCACCCACACCCCCACTTCCCAAAGGTATTCACCCACACCCCTACTTCCACACAGATGTTCACCCACACCCCCACTTCCTAAAGGTGTTCACCCACACCCCTACTTCCACACAGGTGTTCACCCACACCTCCACTTCCCAAAGGTGTTCACCCACATCCCCACTTCCCAAAGGTGTTCACCCGCACCCCTACTTCCCTATAGGTGTTCACCCACACCCCCACTTCTCTATAGGTGTTCACCCACATCCCCACTTCCCTATAGGTGTTCACCCACTTCCCCACAGGTGTTCACCCACACCCCTACTTCCCCACAGGTGTTCACCCACACCCCCACTTCCCCACAGGTGTTCACCCACACCCCCACTTCCCCACAGGTGTTCACCCACACCCCCACTTCCCCACAGGTGTTCACCCACACCCCCACTTCCACACTGGTGTTCACCCACACCCCCACTTCCTCACTGGTGTTCACCCACACCCCCACTTCCCTATAGGTGTTCACCCACACCCCCACTTCCCAAAGTTGTTCACCCACATTCCCACTTCCTCACTGGTGTTCATCCACACCTCCACTTCCCAAAGGTGTTCACCCACACCCCCACTTCCCAAAGGTATTCACCCACACCCCTACTTCCACACAGATGTTCACCCACACCCCCACTTCCTAAAGGTGTTCACCCACACCCCTACTTCCACACAGGTGTTCACCCACACCTCCACTTCCCAAAGGTGTTCACCCACATCCCCACTTCCCAAAGGTGTTCACCCGCACCCCTACTTCCCTATAGGTGTTCACCCACACCCCCACTTCCCTATAGGTGTTCACCCACACCCCCACTTCCTCACTGGTGTTCACCCACACCCCTACTTCCCCACAGGTGTTCATCCACACCCCAACTTCCTCACAGGTGTTCACCCACACCCCTACTTCCCCACAGGTGTTCACCCACACCCCCACTTCCCTATAGGTGTTCACCCACACCCCCACTTCCCTATAGGTGTTCACCCACTTCCCCACAGGTGTTCACCCACACCCCCACTTCCCCACAGGTGTTCACCCACACCCCCACTTCCCCACAGGTGTTCACCCACACCCCCACTTCCCCACAGGTGTTCACCCACACCCCCACTTCCACACTGGTGTTCACCCACACCCCTACTTCCCCACAGGTGTTCACCCACACCCCCACTTCCCTATAGGTGTTCACCCACACCCACACTTCCCTATAGGTGTTCACCCACTTCCCCACAGGTGTTCACCCATACCCCTACTTCCCCACAGGTGTTCACCCACACCCCCACTTCCCCACAGGTGTTCACCCACACCCCCACTTCCCCACAGGTGTTCACCCACACCCCCACTTCCCCACAGGTGTTCACCCACACCCCCACTTCCCCACAGGTGTTCACCCACACCCCCACTTCCACACTGGTGTTCACCCACACCCCCACTTCCTCACTGGTGTTCACCCACACCCCCACTTCCCTATAGGTGTTCACCCACACCCCCACTTCCCAAAGGTGTTCACCCACATTCCCACTTCCTCACTGGTGTTCATCCACACCTCCACTTCCCAAAGGTGTTCACCCACACCCCCACTTCCCAAAGGTATTCACCCACACCCCTACTTCCACACAGATGTTCACCCACACCCCCACTTCCTAAAGGTGTTCACCCACACCCCTACTTCCACACAGGTGTTCACCCACACCTCCACTTCCCAAAGGTGTTCACCCACATCCCCACTTCCCAAAGGTGTTCACCCGCACCCCTACTTCCCTATAGGTGTTCACCCACACCCCCACTTCCCTATAGGTGTTCACACACACCCCTGCTTCCACACAGGTGTTCACCCACACCCCCACTTCCCTATAGGTGTTCACCCACACCCCCACTTCCTCACTGGTGTTCACCCACACCCCTACTTCCCCACAGGTGTTCACCCACACCCCTACTTCCTCACAGGTATTCACCCACACCCCTACTTCCCCACAGGTGTTCACCCACACCCCCACTTCCCTATAGGTGTTCACCCACACCCCCACTTCCCTATAGGTGTTCACCCACATCCCCACAGGTGTTCACCCACACCCCTACTTCCCCACAGGTGTTCACCCACACCCCCACTTCCCCACAGGTGTTCACCCGCATCCCCACTTCCCTATAGGTGTCACCCACATCCCTACTTCCTCACTGGTGTTCACCCACACCCCCACTTCCTCACTGGTGTTCACCCACACCCCCACTTCCCTATAGGTGTTCACCCACACCCCCACTTCCCCACAGGTGTTCAGCCACAACCCTAATTCCACACTGGTGTTCACCCACACCCCCACTTCCACACTGGTGTTCACCCACACCCACACTTCCCCACAGGTGTTCACCCACACCCCCACTTCCACAGTGGTGTTCACCCACACCCCTAATTCCACACTGGTGTTCACCCACACCCCCACTTCCCTACAGGTGTTCACCCACACCCCCACTTCCCTATAGGTGTTCACACACACCCCTGCTTCCACACAGGTGTTCACCCACACCCCCACTTCCCTATAGGTGTTCAGACACACCCCTGCTTCCACACAGGTGTTCACCCACACCCCTACTTCCCCACAGGTGTTCACCCACACCCCTACTTCCTCACAGGTATTCACCCACACCCCTACTTCCCCACAGGTGTTCACCCACACCCCCACTTCCCTATAGGTGTTCACCCACACCCCCACTTCCCTATAGGTGTTCACCCACATCCCCACAGGTGTTCACCCACACCCCTACTTCCCCACAGGTGTTCACCCACACCCCCACTTCCCCACAGGTGTTCACCCACATCCCCACTTCCCTATAGGTATCACCCACATCCCTACTTCCTCACTGGTGTTCACCCACACCCCCACTTCCTCACTGGTGTTCACCCACACCCCCACTTCCCTATAGGTGTTCACCCACACCCCCACTTCCCCACAGGTGTTCACCCACACCCCTAATTCCACACTGGTGTTCACCCACACCCCCACTTCCACACTGGTGTTCACCCACACCCACAGTTCCCCACAGGTGTTCACCCACACCCCCACTTCCACAGTGGTGTTCACCCACACCCCTACTTCCACACTGGTGTTCACCCACACCCCCACTTCCCTACAGGTGTTCACCCACACCCCCACTTCCCTATAGGGGTGTTCACCCACACCCCCACTTCCCCACAGGTGTTCACCCACACCCCCACTTCCCCACAGGTGTTCCCCCACTTCCCCACACGTGTTCACCCACACCCCCACTTCCCTATAGGTGTTCACCCACACTCCCACTTCCCGATAGGTGTTCACGCACATCCCCACTTCCTCACTGGTGTTCACCCACACCTCCACTTCCCAAAGGTGTTCACCCACACCCCCACTTCCCAAAGGTGTTCACCCACACCACCACTTCCACACTGGTGTTCACCCACACCCCCACTTCCTCACTGGTGTTCACCCACACCCCCACTTCCCTATAGGTGTTCACCCACACCCCCACTTCCCAAAGTTGTTCACCCACACCCCCACTTCCTCACTGGTGTTCATCCACACCTCCACTTCCCAAAGGTGTTCACCCACACCCCCACTTCCCAAAGGTATTCACCCACACCCCTACTTCCACACAGATGTTCACCCACACCCCCACTTCCTAAAGGTGTTCACCCACACCCCTACTTCCACACAGGTGTTCACCCACACCTCCACTTCCCAAAGGTGTTCACCCACATCCCCACTTCCCAAAGGTGTTCACCCACACCCCTACTTCCCTATAGGTGTTCACCCACACCCCCACTTCCCTATAGGTGTTCACCAACACCCCTGCTTCCACACAGGTGTTCACCCACACCCCCACTTCCCTATAGGTGTTCACCCACACCCCCACTTCCTCACTGGTGTTCACCCACACCCCTACTTCCCCACAGGTGTTCACCCACACCCCAACTTCCTCACAGGTGTTCACCCACACCCCTACTTCCCCACAGGTGTTCACCCACACCCCCACTTCCCTATAGGTGTTCACCCACACCCCCACTTCCCTATAGGTGTTCACCCACTTCCCCACAGGTGTTCACCCACACCCCCACTTCCCCACAGGTGTTCACCCACACCCCCACTTCCCCACAGGTGTTCACCCACACCCCCACTTCCCCACAGGTGTTCACCCACACCCCCACTTCCCCACAGGTGTTCACCCACACCCCCACTTCCACACTGGTGTTCACCCACACCCCCACTTCCTCACTGGTGTTCACCCACACCCCCACTTCCCTATAGGTGTTCACCCACACCCCCACTTCCCAAAGTTGTTCACCCACATTCCCACTTCCTCACTGGTGTTCATCCACACCTCCACTTCCCAAAGGTGTTCACCCACACCCCCACTTCCCAAAGGTATTCATCCACACCCCTACTTCCACACAGATGTTCACCCACACCCCCACTTCCTAAAGGTGTTCACCCACACCCCTACTTCCACACAGGTGTTCACCACACCTCCACTTCCCAAAGGTGTTCACCCACATCCCCACTTCCCAAAGGTGTTCACCCGCACCCCTACTTCCCTATGGGTGTTCACCCACACCCCCACTTCCCTATAGGTGTTCACCCACAGCCCTGCTTTCACACAGGTGTTCACCCACACCCCCACTTCCCTATAGGTGTTTACCCACACCCCCACTTCCTCACTGGTGTTCACCCACACCCCTACTTCCCCACAGGTGTTCACCCACACCCCAACTTCCTCACAGGTGTTCACCCACACCCCTACTTCCCCACAGGTGTTCACTCACACCCCCACTTCCCTATAGGTGTTCACCCACTTCCCCACAGGTGTTCACCCATACTCCTAGTTCCCCACAGGTGTTCACTCACACCCCCACTTCCCCACAGGTGTTCACCCACACCCCCACTTCCCCACAGGTGTTCACCCACACCCCCACTTCCCCACAGGTGTTCACCCACACCCCCACTTCCCCACAGGTGTTCACCCACACCCCCACTTCCACACTGGTGTTCACCCACACCCCCACTTCCTCACTGGTGTTCACCCACACCCCCACTTCCCTATAGGTGTTCACCCACACCCCCACTTCCCAAAGGTGTTCACCCACATTCCCACTTCCTCACTGGTGTTCATCCACACCTCCACTTCCCAAAGGTGTTCACCCACACCCCCACTTCCCAAAGGTATTCACCCACACCCCTACTTCCACACAGATGTTCACCCACACCCCCACTTCCTAAAGGTGTTCACCCACACCCCTACTTCCACACAGGTGTTCACCCACACCTCCACTTCCCAAAGGTGTTCACCCACATCCCCACTTCCCAAAGGTGTTCACCCGCACCCCTACTTCTCTATAGGTGTTCACCCACACCCCCACTTCCCTATAGGTGTTCACACACACCCCTGCTTCCACACAGGTGTTCACCCACACCCCCACTTCCCTATAGGTGTTCACCCACACCCCCACTTCCTCACTGGTGTTCACCCACACCCCTACTTCCCCACAGGTGTTCACCCACACCCCTACTTCCTCACAGGTATTCACCCACACCCCTACTTCCCCACAGGTGTTCACCCACACCCCCACTTCCCTATAGGTGTTCACCCACACCCCCACTTCCCTATAGGTGTTCACCCACATCCCCACAGGTGTTCACCCACACCCCTACTTCCCCACAGGTGTTCACCCACACCCCCACTTCCCCACAGGTGTTCACCCACATCCCCACTTCCCTATAGGTATCACCCACATCCCTACTTCCTCACTGGTGTTCACCCACACCCCCACTTCCTCACTGGTGTTCACCCACACCCCCACTTCCCTATAGGTGTTCACCCACACCCCCACTTCCCCACAGGTGTTCACCCACACCCCTAATTCCACACTGGTGTTCACCCACACCCCCACTTCCACACTGGTGTTCACCCACACCCACACTTCCCCACAGGTGTTCACCCACACCCCCACTTCCACAGTGGTGTTCACCCACACGCCTACTTCCACACTGGTGTTCACCCACACCCCCACTTCCCTACAGGTGTTCACCCACACCCCCACTTCCCTATAGGGGTGTTCACCCACACCCCCACTTCCCCACAGGTGTTCACCCACACCCCCACTTCCCCACAGGTGTTCCCCCACTTCCCCACACGTGTTCACCCACACCCCCACTTCCCTATAGGTGTTCACCCACACTCCCACTTCCCGATAGGTGTTCACGCACATCCCCACTTCCTCACTGGTGTTCACCCACACCTCCACTTCCCAAAGGTGTTCACCCACACCCCCACTTCCCCACAGGTGTTCACCCACACCCCCACTTCCACACTGGTGTTCACCCACACCCCCACTTCCTCACTGGTGTTCACCCACACCCCCACTTCCCTATAGGTGTTCACCCACACCCCCACTTCCCCACAGGTGTTCACCCACATTCCCACTTCCTCACTGGTGTTCATCCACACCGCCACTTCCCAAAGGTGTTCACCCACACCCCCACTTCCCAAAGTTGTTCACCCACATTCCCACTTCCTCACTGGTGTTCATCCACACCGCCACTTCCCAAAGGTATTCACCCACACCCCTACTTCCACACAGATGTTCACCCACACCCCCACTTCCTAAAGGTGTTCACCCACACCCCTACTTCCCCACAGGTGTTCACCCACACCCCTACTTCCTCACAGGTATTCACCCACACCCCTACTTCCCCACAGGTGTTCACCCACACCCCCACTTCCCTATAGGTGTTCACCCACACCCCCACTTCCCTATAGGTGTTCACCCACATCCCCACAGGTGTTCACCCACACCCCTACTTCCCCACAGGTGTTCACCCACACCCCCACTTCCCCACAGGTGTTCACCCACATCCCCACTTCCCTATAGGTGTCACCCACATCCCTACTTCCTCACTGGTGTTCACCCACACCCCTAATTCCACACTGGTGTTCACCCACACCCCCACTTCCACACTGGTGTTCACCCACACCCACACTTCCCCACAGGTGTTCACCCACACCCCCACTTCCCCACAGGTGTTCACCCACACCCCCACTTCCCCACAGGTGTTCACCCACACCCCCACTTCCCCACAGGTGTTCACCCACACCCCCACTTCCACACTGGTGTTCACCCACACCCCCACTTCCTCACTGGTGTTCACCCACACCCCCACTTCCCTATAGGTGTTCACCCACACCCCCACTTCCCAAAGTTGTTCACCCACATTCCCACTTCCTCACTGGTGTTCATCCACACCTCCACTTCCCAAAGGTGTTCACCCACACCCCCACTTCCCAAAGGTATTCACCCACACCCCTACTTCCACACAGATGTTCACCCACACCCCCACTTCCTAAAGGTGTTCACCCACACCCCTACTTCCACACAGGTGTTCACCACACCTCCACTTCCCAAAGGTGTTCACCCACATCCCCACTTCCCAAAGGTGTTCATCCGCACCCCTACTTCCCTATGGGTGTTCACCCACACCCCCACTTCCCTATAGGTGTTCACCCACAGCCCTGCTTTCACACAGGTGTTCACCCACACCCCCACTTCCCTATAGGTGTTCACCCACACCCCCACTTCCTCACTGGTGTTCACCCACACCCCTACTTCCCCACAGGTGTTCACCCACACCCCAACTTCCTCACAGGTGTTCACCCACACCCCCACTTCCCCACAGGTGTTCACCCATACTCCTAGTTCCCCACAGGTGTTCACCCACACCCCCACTTCCCCACAGGTGTTCACCCACACCCCCACTTCCCCACAGGTGTTCACCCACACCCCCACTTCCCCACAGGTGTTCACCCACACCCCCACTTCCCCACAGGTGTTCACCCACACCCCCACTTCCACACTGGTGTTCACCCACACCCCCACTTCCTCACTGGTGTTCACCCACACCCCCACTTCCCTATAGGTGTTCACCCACACCCCCACTTCCCAAAGGTGTTCACCCACATTCCCACTTCCTCACTGGTGTTCATCCACACCTCCACTTCCCAAAGGTGTTCACCCACACCCCCACTTCCCAAAGGTATTCACCCACACCCCTACTTCCACACAGATGTTCACCCACACCCCCACTTCCTAAAGGTGTTCACCCACACCCCTACTTCCACACAGGTGTTCACCCACACCTCCACTTCCCAAAGGTGTTCACCCACATCCCCACTTCCCAAAGGTGTTCACCCGCACCCCTACTTCTCTATAGGTGTTCACCCACACCCCCACTTCCCTATAGGTGTTCACACACACCCCTGCTTCCACACAGGTGTTCACCCACACCCCCACTTCCCTATAGGTGTTCACCCACACCCCCACTTCCTCACTGGTGTTCACCCACACCCCTACTTCCCCACAGGTGTTCACCCACACCCCTACTTCCTCACAGGTATTCACCCACACCCCTACTTCCCCACAGGTGTTCACCCACACCCCCACTTCCCTATAGGTGTTCACCCACACCCCCACTTCCCTATAGGTGTTCACCCACATCCCCACAGGTGTTCACCCACACCCCTACTTCCCCACAGGTGTTCACCCACACCCCCACTTCCCCACAGGTGTTCACCCACATCCCCACTTCCCTATAGGTATCACCCACATCCCTACTTCCTCACTGGTGTTCACCCACACCCCCACTTCCTCACTGGTGTTCACCCACACCCCCACTTCCCTATAGGTGTTCACCCACACCCCCACTTCCCCACAGGTGTTCACCCACACCCCTAATTCCACACTGGTGTTCACCCACACCCCCACTTCCACACTGGTGTTCACCCACACCCACACTTCCCCACAGGTGTTCACCCACACCCCCACTTCCACAGTGGTGTTCACCCACACGCCTACTTCCACACTGGTGTTCACCCACACCCCCACTTCCCTACAGGTGTTCACCCACACCCCCACTTCCCTATAGGGGTGTTCACCCACACCCCCACTTCCCCACAGGTGTTCACCCACACCCCCACTTCCCCACAGGTGTTCCCCCACTTCCCCACACGTGTTCACCCACACCCCCACTTCCCTATAGGTGTTCACCCACACTCCCACTTCCCGATAGGTGTTCACGCACATCCCCACTTCCTCACTGGTGTTCACCCACACCTCCACTTCCCAAAGGTGTTCACCCACACCCCCACTTCCCCACAGGTGTTCACCCACACCCCCACTTCCACACTGGTGTTCACCCACACCCCCACTTCCTCACTGGTGTTCACCCACACCCCCACTTCCCTATAGGTGTTCACCCACACCCCCACTTCCCCACAGGTGTTCACCCACATTCCCACTTCCTCACTGGTGTTCATCCACACCGCCACTTCCCAAAGGTGTTCACCCACACCCCCACTTCCCAAAGTTGTTCACCCACATTCCCACTTCCTCACTGGTGTTCATCCACACCGCCACTTCCCAAAGGTATTCACCCACACCCCTACTTCCACACAGATGTTCACCCACACCCCCACTTCCTAAAGGTGTTCACCCACACCCCTACTTCCCCACAGGTGTTCACCCACACCCCTACTTCCTCACAGGTATTCACCCACACCCCTACTTCCCCACAGGTGTTCACCCACACCCCCACTTCCCTATAGGTGTTCACCCACACCCCCACTTCCCTATAGGTGTTCACCCACATCCCCACAGGTGTTCACCCACACCCCTACTTCCCCACAGGTGTTCACCCACACCCCCACTTCCCCACAGGTGTTCACCCACATCCCCACTTCCCTATAGGTGTCACCCACATCCCTACTTCCTCACTGGTGTTCACCCACACCCCTAATTCCACACTGGTGTTCACCCACACCCCCACTTCCACACTGGTGTTCACCCACACCCCCACTTCCCCACAGGTGTTCACCCACACCCCCACTTCCCCACAGGTGTTCACCCACACCCCCACTTCCCCACAGGTGTTCACCCACACCCCCACTTCCCCACAGGTGTTCACCCACACCCCCACTTCCACACTGGTGTTCACCCACACCCCCACTTCCTCACTGGTGTTCACCCACACCCCCACTTCCCTATAGGTGTTCACCCACACCCCCACTTCCCAAAGTTGTTCACCCACATTCCCACTTCCTCACTGGTGTTCATCCACACCTCCACTTCCCAAAGGTGTTCACCCACACCCCCACTTCCCAAAGGTATTCACCCACACCCCTACTTCCACACAGATGTTCACCCACACCCCCACTTCCTAAAGGTGTTCACCCACACCCCTACTTCCACACAGGTGTTCACCCACACCTCCACTTCCCAAAGGTGTTCACCCACATCCCCACTTCCCAAAGGTGTTCACCCGCACCCCTACTTCCCTATAGGTGTTCACCCACACCCCCACTTCCCTATAGGTGTTCACCCACACCCCTGCTTCCACACAGGTGTTCACCCACACCCCCACTTCCCTATAGGTGTTCACCCACACCCCCACTTCCTCACTGGTGTTCACCCACACCCCTACTTCCCCACAGGTGTTCACCCACACCCCAACTTCCTCACAGGTGTTCACCCACACCCCTACTTCCCCACAGGTGTTCACCCACACCCCCACTTCCCTATAGGTGTTCACCCACTTCCCCACAGGTGTTCACCCATACCCCTACTTCCCCACAGGTGTTCACCCACACCCCCACTTCCCCACAGGTGTTCACCCACACCCCCACTTCCCCACAGGTGTTCACCCACACCCCCACTTCCCCACAGGTGTTCACCACACCCCCACTTCCCCACAGGTGTTCACCCACACCCCCACTTCCACACTGGTGTTCACCCACACCCCCACTTCCTCACTGGTGTTCACCCACACCCCCACTTCCCTATAGGTGTTCACCCACACCCCCACTTCCCAAAGGTGTTCACCCACATTCCCACTTCCTCACTGGTGTTCATCCACACCTCCACTTCCCAAAGGTGTTCACCCACACCCCCACTTCCCAAAGGTATTCACCCACACCCCTACTTCCACACAGATGTTCACCCACACCCCCACTTCCTAAAGGTGTTCACCCACACCCCTACTTCCACACAGGTGTTCACCCACACCTCCACTTCCCAAAGGTGTTCACCCACATCCCCACTTCCCAAAGGTGTTCACCCGCACCCCTACTTCTCTATAGGTGTTCACCCACACCCCCACTTCCCTATAGGTGTTCACACACACCCCTGCTTCCACACAGGTGTTCACCCACACCCCCACTTCCCTATATGTGGTCACCCACACCCCCACTTCCTCACTGGTGTTCACCCACACCCCTACTTCCCCACAGGTGTTCACCCACACCCCTACTTCCTCACAGGTATTCACCCACACCCCTACTTCCCCACAGGTGTTCACCCACACCCCCACTTCCCTATAGGTGTTCACCCACACCCCCACTTCCCTATAGGTGTTCACCCACATCCCCACAGGTGTTCACCCACACCCCTACTTCCCCACAGGTGTTCACCCACACCCCCACTTCCCCACAGGTGTTCACCCACATCCCCACTTCCCTATAGGTATCACCCACATCCCTACTTCCTCACTGGTGTTCACCCACACCCCCACTTCCTCACTGGTGTTCACCCACACCCCCACTTCCCTATAGGTGTTCACCCACACCCCCACTTCCCCACAGGTGTTCACCCACACCCCTAATTCCACACTGGTGTTCACCCACACCCCCACTTCCACACTGGTGTTCACCCACACCCACACTTCCCCACAGGTGTTCACCCACACCCCCACTTCCACACTGGTGTTCACCCACACCCCCACCTCCCCACAGGTGTTCACCCACACCCCCACTTCCCTACAGGTGTTCACCCACATCCCCACTTCCCCACAGGTGTTCACCCACACCCCCACTTCCCTACAGGTGTTCACCCGCACCCCCACTTCCCTACAGGTGTTCACCCACACCCCCACTTCCCAAAGGTGTTCACCCACATTCCCACTTCCTCACTGGTGTTCACCCACACCTCCACTTCCCAAAGGTGTTCACCCACACCCCCACTTCCCAAAGGTATTCACCCACACCCCTACTTCCACACAGATGTTCACCCACACCCCCACTTCCTAAAGGTGTTCACCCACACCCCTACTTCCACACAGGTGTTCACCCACACCTCCACTTCCCAAAGGTGTTCACCCACATCCCCACTTCCCAAAGGTGTTCACCCGCACCCCTACTTCCCTATAGGTGTTCACCCACACCCCCACTTCTCTATAGGTGTTCACCCACATCCCCACTTCCCTATAGGTGTTCACCCACTTCCCCACAGGTGTTCACCCACACCCCTACTTCCCCACAGGTGTTCACCCACACCCCCACTTCCCCACAGGTGTTCACCCACACCCCCACTTCCCCACAGGTGTTCACCCACACCCCCACTTCCCCACAGGTGTTCACCCACACCCCCACTTCCACACTGGTGTTCACCCACACCCCCACTTCCTCACTGGTGTTCACCCACACCCCCACTTCCCTATAGGTGTTCACCCACACCCCCACTTCCCAAAGTTGTTCACCCACATTCCCACTTCCTCACTGGTGTTCATCCACACCTCCACTTCCCAAAGGTGTTCACCCACACCCCCACTTCCCAAAGGTATTCACCCACACCCCTACTTCCACACAGATGTTCACCCACACCCCCACTTCCTAAAGGTGTTCACCCACACCCCTACTTCCACACAGGTGTTCACCCACACCTCCACTTCCCAAAGGTGTTCACCCACATCCCCACTTCCCAAAGGTGTTCACCCGCACCCCTACTTCCCTATAGGTGTTCACCCACACCCCCACTTCCCTATAGGTGTTCACCCACACCCCCACTTCCTCACTGGTGTTCACCCACACCCCTACTTCCCCACAGGTGTTCATCCACACCCCAACTTCCTCACAGGTGTTCACCCACACCCCTACTTCCCCACAGGTGTTCACCCACACCCCCACTTCCCTATAGGTGTTCACCCACACCCCCACTTCCCTATAGGTGTTCACCCACTTCCCCACAGGTGTTCACCCACACCCCCACTTCCCCACAGGTGTTCACCCACACCCCCACTTCCCCACAGGTGTTCACCCACACCCCCACTTCCCCACAGGTGTTCACCCACACCCCCACTTCCACACTGGTGTTCACCCACACCCCTACTTCCCCACAGGTGTTCACCCACACCCCCACTTCCCTATAGGTGTTCACCCACACCCACACTTCCCTATAGGTGTTCACCCACTTCCCCACAGGTGTTCACCCATACCCCTACTTCCCCACAGGTGTTCACCCACACCCCCACTTCCCCACAGGTGTTCACCCACACCCCCACTTCCCCACAGGTGTTCACCCACACCCCCACTTCCCCACAGGTGTTCACCCACACCCCCACTTCCCCACAGGTGTTCACCCACACCCCCACTTCCACACTGGTGTTCACCCACACCCCCACTTCCTCACTGGTGTTCACCCACACCCCCACTTCCCTATAGGTGTTCACCCACACCCCCACTTCCCAAAGGTGTTCACCCACATTCCCACTTCCTCACTGGTGTTCATCCACACCTCCACTTCCCAAAGGTGTTCACCCACACCCCCACTTCCCAAAGGTATTCACCCACACCCCTACTTCCACACAGATGTTCACCCACACCCCCACTTCCTAAAGGTGTTCACCCACACCCCTACTTCCACACAGGTGTTCACCCACACCTCCACTTCCCAAAGGTGTTCACCCACATCCCCACTTCCCAAAGGTGTTCACCCGCACCCCTACTTCCCTATAGGTGTTCACCCACACCCCCACTTCCCTATAGGTGTTCACACACACCCCTGCTTCCACACAGGTGTTCACCCACACCCCCACTTCCCTATAGGTGTTCACCCACACCCCCACTTCCTCACTGGTGTTCACCCACACCCCTACTTCCCCACAGGTGTTCACCCACACCCCTACTTCCTCACAGGTATTCACCCACACCCCTACTTCCCCACAGGTGTTCACCCACACCCCCACTTCCCTATAGGTGTTCACCCACACCCCCACTTCCCTATAGGTGTTCACCCACATCCCCACAGGTGTTCACCCACACCCCTACTTCCCCACAGGTGTTCACCCACACCCCCACTTCCCCACAGGTGTTCACCCGCATCCCCACTTCCCTATAGGTGTCACCCACATCCCTACTTCCTCACTGGTGTTCACCCACACCCCCACTTCCTCACTGGTGTTCACCCACACCCCCACTTCCCTATAGGTGTTCACCCACACCCCCACTTCCCCACAGGTGTTCAGCCACAACCCTAATTCCACACTGGTGTTCACCCACACCCCCACTTCCACACTGGTGTTCACCCACACCCACACTTCCCCACAGGTGTTCACCCACACCCCCACTTCCACAGTGGTGTTCACCCACACCCCTAATTCCACACTGGTGTTCACCCACACCCCCACTTCCCTACAGGTGTTCACCCACACCCCCACTTCCCTATAGGTGTTCACACACACCCCTGCTTCCACACAGGTGTTCACCCACACCCCCACTTCCCTATAGGTGTTCACACACACCCCTGCTTCCACACAGGTGTTCACCCACACCCCTACTTCCCCACAGGTGTTCACCCACACCCCTACTTCCTCACAGGTATTCACCCACACCCCTACTTCCCCACAGGTGTTCACCCACACCCCCACTTCCCTATAGGTGTTCACCCACACCCCCACTTCCCTATAGGTGTTCACCCACATCCCCACAGGTGTTCACCCACACCCCTACTTCCCCACAGGTGTTCACCCACACCCCCACTTCCCCACAGGTGTTCACCCACATCCCCACTTCCCTATAGGTATCACCCACATCCCTACTTCCTCACTGGTGTTCACCCACACCCCCACTTCCTCACTGGTGTTCACCCACACCCCCACTTCCCTATAGGTGTTCACCCACACCCCCACTTCCCCACAGGTGTTCACCCACACCCCTAATTCCACACTGGTGTTCACCCACACCCCCACTTCCACACTGGTGTTCACCCACACCCACAGTTCCCCACAGGTGTTCACCCACACCCCCACTTCCACAGTGGTGTTCACCCACACCCCTACTTCCACACTGGTGTTCACCCACACCCCCACTTCCCTACAGGTGTTCACCCACACCCCCACTTCCCTATAGGGGTGTTCACCCACACCCCCACTTCCCCACAGGTGTTCACCCACACCCCCACTTCCCCACAGGTGTTCCCCCACTTCCCCACACGTGTTCACCCACACCCCCACTTCCCTATAGGTGTTCACCCACACTCCCACTTCCCGATAGGTGTTCACGCACATCCCCACTTCCTCACTGGTGTTCACCCACACCTCCACTTCCCAAAGGTGTTCACCCACACCCCCACTTCCCAAAGGTGTTCACCCACACCACCACTTCCACACTGGTGTTCACCCACACCCCCACTTCCTCACTGGTGTTCACCCACACCCCCACTTCCCTATAGGTGTTCACCCACACCCCCACTTCCCAAAGTTGTTCACCCACATTCCCACTTCCTCACTGGTGTTCATCCACACCGCCACTTCCCAAAGGTGTTCACCCACACCCCCACTTCCCAAAGTTGTTCACCCACATTCCCACTTCCTCACTGGTGTTCATCCACACCGCCACTTCCCAAAGGTATTCACCCACACCCCTACTTCCACACAGATGTTCACCCACACCCCCACTTCCTAAAGGTGTTCACCCACACCCCTATTTCCCCACAGGTGTTCACCCACACCCCTACTTCCTCACAGGTATTCACCCACACCCCTACTTCCCCACAGGTGTTCACCCACACCCCCACTTCCCTATCGGTGTTCACCCACACCCCCACTTCCCTATAGGTGTTCACCCACACCCCTACTTCCCCACAGGTGTTCACCCACACCCCCACTTCCCCACAGGTGTTCACCCACATCCCCACTTCCCTATAGGTGTCACCCACATCCCTACTTCCTCACTGGTGTTCACCCACACCCCCACTTCCTCACTGGTGTTCACCCACACCCCCACTTCCCTATAGGTGTTCACCCACACCCCCACTTCCCCACAGGTGTTCACCCACACCCCTAATTCCACACTGGTGTTCACCCACACCCCCACTTCCACACTGGTGTTCACCCACACCCACACTTCCCCACAGGTGTTCACCCACACCCACACTTCCCCACAGGTGTTCACCCACACCCCCACTTCCCCACAGGTGTTCACCCACACCCCCACTTCCCCACAGGTGTTCACCCACACACCACTTCCACACTGGTGTTCACCCACACCCCCACTTCCTCACTGGTGTTCACCCACACCCCCACTTCCCTATAGGTGTTCACCCACACCCCCACTTCCCAAAGTTGTTCACCCACATTCCCACTTCCTCACTGGTGTTCATCCACACCTCCACTTCCCAAAGGTGTTCACCCACACCCCCACTTCCCAAAGGTATTCACCCACACCCCTACTTCCACACAGATGTTCACCCACACCCCCACTTCCTAAAGGTGTTCACCCACACCCCTACTTCCACACAGGTGTTCACCCACACCTCCACTTCCCAAAGGTGTTCACCCACATCCCCACTTCCCAAAGGTGTTCACCCGCACCCCTACTTCCCTATAGGTGTTCACCCACACCCCCACTTCCCTATAGGTGTTCACCCACACCCCTGCTTCCACACAGGTGTTCACCCACACCCCCACTTCCCTATAGGTGTTCACCCACACCCCCACTTCCTCACTGGTGTTCACCCACACCCCTACTTCCCCACAGGTGTTCACCCACACCCCAACTTCCTCACAGGTGTTCACCCACACCCCTACTTCCCCACAGGTGTTCACCCACACCCCCACTTCCCTATAGGTGTTCACCCACACCCCCACTTCCCTATAGGTGTTCACCCACTTCCCCACAGGTGTTCACCCACACCCCCACTTCCCCACAGGTGTTCACCCACACCCCCACTTCCCAAAGTTGTTCACCCACATTCCCACTTCCTCACTGGTGTTCATCCACACCTCCACTTCCCAAAGGTGTTCACCCACACCCCCACTTCCCAAAGGTATTCACCCACACCCCTACTTCCACACAGATGTTCACCCACACCCCCACTTCCTAAAGGTGTTCACCCACACCCCTACTTCCACACAGGTGTTCACCCACACCTCCACTTCCCAAAGGTGTTCACCCACATCCCCACTTCCCAAAGGTGTTCACCCGCACCCCTACTTCCCTATAGGTGTTCACCCACACCCCCACTTCCCTATAGGTGTTCACCCACAGCCCTGCTTCCACACAGGTGTTCACCCACACCCCCACTTCCCTATAGGTGTTCACCCACACCCCCACTTCCTCACTGGTGTTCACCCACACCCCTACTTCCCCACAGGTGTTCACCCACACCCCAACTTCCTCACAGGTGTTCACCCACACCCCTACTTCCCCACAGGTGTTCACCCACACCCCCACTTCCCTATAGGTGTTCACCCACTTCCCCACAGGTGTTCACCCATACCCCTACTTCCCCACAGGTGTTCACCCACACCCCCACTTCCCCACAGGTGTTCACCCACACCCCCACTTCCCCACAGGTGTTCACCCACACCCCCACTTCCCCGCAGGTGTTCACCCACACCCCCACTTCCCCACAGGTGTTCACCCACACCCCCACTTCCACACTGGTGTTCACCCACACCCCCACTTCCTCACTGGTGTTCACCCACACCCCCACTTCCCTATAGGTGTTCACCCACACCCCCACTTCCCAAAGGTGTTCACCCACATTCCCACTTCCTCACTGGTGTTCATCCACACCTCCACTTCCCAAAGGTGTTCACCCACACCCCCACTTCCCAAAGGTATTCACCCACACCCCTACTTCCACACAGATGTTCACCCACACCCCCACTTCCTAAAGGTGTTCACCCACACCCCTACTTCCACACAGGTGTTCACCCACACCTCCACTTCCCAAAGGTGTTCACCCACATCCCCACTTCCCAAAGGTGTTCACCCGCACCCCTACTTCTCTATAGGTGTTCACCCACACCCCCACTTCCCTATAGGTGTTCACACACACCCCTGCTTCCACACAGGTGTTCACCCACACCCCCACTTCCCTATAGGTGTTCACCCACACCCCCACTTCCTCACTGGTGTTCACCCACACCCCTACTTCCCCACAGGTGTTCACCCACACCCCTACTTCCTCACAGGTATTCACCCACACCCCTACTTCCCCACAGGTGTTCACCCACACCCCCACTTCCCTATAGGTGTTCACCCACACCCCCACTTCCCTATAGGTGTTCACCCACATCCCCACAGGTGTTCACCCACACCCCTACTTCCCCACAGGTGTTCACCCACACCCCCACTTCCCCACAGGTGTTCACCCACATCCCCACTTCCCTATAGGTATCACCCACATCCCTACTTCCTCACTGGTGTTCACCCACACCCCCACTTCCTCACTGGTGTTCACCCACACCCCCACTTCCCTATAGGTGTTCACCCACACCCCCACTTCCCCACAGGTGTTCACCCACACCCCTAATTCCACACTGGTGTTCACCCACACCCCCACTTCCACACTGTTGTTCACCCACACCCACACTTCCCCACAGGTGTTCACCCACACCCCCACTTCCACACTGGTGTTCACCCACACCCACACTTCCCCACAGGTGTTCACCCACACCCCCACTTCCACAGTGATGTTCACCGACACCCCTACATCCACACAGGTGTTCACCCACACCCCCACTTCCCTATAGGGGTGTTCACCCACACCCCCACTTCCCCACAGGTGTTCACCCACACCCCCACTTCCCCACAGGTGTTCCCCCACTTCCCCACACGTGTTCACCCACACCCCCACTTCCCTATAGGTGTTCACCCACACTCCCACTTCCCTATTGGTGTTCACGCACATCCCCACTTCCTCACTGGTGTTCACCCACACCTCCACTTCCCAAAGGTGTTCACCCACACCCGCACTTCCCAAAGGTGTTCACCCACACCCCCACTTCCACACTGGTGTTCACCCACACCCCTACTTCCACACTGGTGTTCACCCACACCCCTACTTCCACACTGGTGTTCACCCACACCCCCACTTCCCCACAGGTGTTCACCCACACCCCCACTTCCCTACAGGTGTTCACCCACACCCCTACTTCCACACTGGTGTTCACCCACACCCCCACTTCCCCACAGGTGTTCACCCACACCCCCAATTCCCTACAGGTGTTCACCCACATCCCCACTTCCCCACAGGTGTTCACCCACACCCCCACTTCCCTACAGGTGTTCACCCGCACCCCCACTTCCCTACAGGTGTTCACCCACACCCCCACTTCCCAAAGGTGTTCACCCACATTCCCACTTCCTCACTGGTGTTCATCCACACCTCCACTTCCCAAAGGTGTTCACCCACACCCCCACTTCCCAAAGGTATTCACCCACACCCCTACTTCCACACAGATGTTCACCCACACCCCCACTTCCTAAAGGTGTTCACCCACACCCCTACTTCCACACAGGTGTTCACCCACACCTCCACTTCCCAAAGGTGTTCACCCACATCCCCACTTCCCAAAGGTGTTCACCCGCACCCCTACTTCCCTATAGGTGTTCACCCACACCCCCACTTCTCTATAGGTGTTCACCCACATCCCCACTTCCCTATAGGTGTTCACCCACTTCCCCACAGGTGTTCACCCACACCCCTACTTCCCCACAGGTGTTCACCCACACCCCCACTTCCCCACAGGTGTTCACCCACACCCCCACTTCCCCACAGGTGTTCACCCACACCCCCACTTCCCCACAGGTGTTCACCCACACCCCCACTTCCACACTGGTGTTCACCCACACCCCCACTTCCTCACTGGTGTTCACCCACACCCCCACTTCCCTATAGGTGTTCACCCACACCCCCACTTCCCAAAGGTGTTCACCCACATTCCCACTTCCTCACTGGTGTTCATCCACACCTCCACTTCCCAAAGGTGTTCACCCACACCCCCACTTCCCAAAGGTATTCACCCACACCCCTACTTCCACACAGATGTTCACCCACACCCCCACTTCCTAAAGGTGTTCACCCACACCCCTACTTCCACACAGGTGTTCACCCACACCTCCACTTCCCAAAGGTGTTCACCCACATCCCCACTTCCCAAAGGTGTTCACCCGCACCCCTACTTCCCTATAGGTGTTCACCCACACCCCCACTTCCCTATAGGTGTTCACCCACACCCCTGCTTCCACACAGGTGTTCACCCACACCCCCACTTCCCTATAGGTGTTCACCCACACCCCCACTTCCTCACTGGTGTTCACCCACACCCCTACTTCCCCACAGGTGTTCACCCACACCCCAACTTCCTCACAGGTGTTCACCCACACCCCCACTTCCCAAAGGTGTTCACCCACACCCCCACTTCCCTATAGGTGTTCACCCACCTCCCCACAGGTGTTCACCCACACCCCTACTTCCCCACAGGTGTTCACCCACACCCCCACTTCCCCACAGGTGTTCACCCACACCCCCACTTCCCCACAGGTGTTCACCCACACCCCCACTTCCCCACAGGTGTTCACCCACACCCCCACTTCCCCACAGGTGTTCACCCACACCCCCACTTCCACACTGGTGTTCACCCACACCCCTACTTCCCCACAGCTGTTCACCCACACCCCCACTTCCCTATAGGTGTTCACCCACACCCCCACTTCCCTATAGGTGTTCACCCACTTCCCCACAGGTGTTCACCCATACCCCTACTTCCCCACAGGTGTTCACCCACACCCCCACTTCCCCACAGGTGTTCACCCACACCCCCACTTCCCCACAGGTGTTCACCCACACCCCCACTTCCCCACAGGTGTTCACCCACACCCCCACTTCCACACTGGTGTTCACCCACACCCCCACTTCCTCACTGGTGTTCACCCACACCCCCACTTCCCTATAGGTGTTCACCCACACCCCCACTTCCCAAAGGTGTTCACCCACATTCCCACTTCCTCACTGGTGTTCATCCACACCTCCACTTCCCAAAGGTGTTCACCCACACCCCCACTTCCCAAAGGTATTCACCCACACCCCTACTTCCACACAGATGTTCACCCACACCCCCACTTCCTAAAGGTGTTCACCCACACCCCTACTTCCACACAGGTGTTCACCCACACCTCCACTTCCCAAAGGTGTTCACCCACATCCCCACTTCCCAAAGGTGTTCACCCGCACCCCTACTTCCCTATAGGTGTTCACCCACACCCCCACTTCCCTATAGGTGTTCACACACACCCCTGCTTCCACACAGGTGTTCACCCACACCCCCACTTCCCTATAGGTGTTCACCCACACCCCCACTTCCTCACTGGTGTTCACCCACACCCCTACTTCCCCACAGGTGTTCACCCACACCCCTACTTCCTCACAGGTATTCACCCACACCCCTACTTCCCCACAGGTGTTCACCCACACCCCCACTTCCCTATAGGTGTTCACCCACACCCCCACTTCCCTATAGGTGTTCACCCACATCCCCACAGGTATTCACCCACACCCCTACTTCCCCACAGGTGTTCACCCACACCCCCACTTCCCCACAGGTGTTCACCCACATCCCCACTTCCCTATAGGTGTCACCCACATCCCTACTTCCTCACTGGTGTTCACCCACACACCCACTTCCTCACTAGTGTTCACCCACACCCCCACTTCCCTATAGGTGTTCACCCACACCCCCACTTCCCCACAGGTGTTCACCCACAACCCTAATTCCACACTGGTGTTCACCCACACCCCCACTTCCACACTGGTGTTCACCCACACCCACACTTCCCCACAGGTGTTCACCCACACCCCCACTTCCACAGTGGTGTTCACCCACACCCCTAATTCCACACTGATGTTCACCCACACCCCCACTTCCCTACAGGTGTTCACCCACACCCCCACTTCCCTATAGGGGTGTTCACCCACACCCCCACTTCCCCACAGGTGTTCACCCACACCCCCACTTCCCCACAGGTGTTCCCCCACTTCCCCACACGTGTTCACCCACACCCCCACTTCCCTATAGGTGTTCACCCACACTCCCACTTCCCTATAGGTGTTCACGCACATCCCCACTTCCTCACTGGTGTTCACCCACACCTCCACTTCCCAAAGGTGTTCACCCACACCCCCACTTCCCAAAGGTGTTCACCCATATTCCCACTTCCTCACTTGTGTTCACCCACACCTCCACTTCCCAAAGATGTTCACCCACACCCCTACTTCCCAAAGGTATTCACCCACACCCCTACTTCCACACAGATGTTCACCCACACCCCCACTTCCCAAAGGTGTTCACCCACACCCCCACTTCCCCACAGGTGTTCACCCACACCCCCACTTCCCTATAGGTGTTCACCCACACCCCCACTTCCTCACTGGTGTTCACCCATACCTCCACTTCCCAAAGGTGTTCACCCACACCCTCACTTCCCAAAGGTGTTCACCCACACCCCTACTTCCACACAGGTGTTCACCCACACCCCCACTTCCCTATAGGTGTTCACCCACACCCCCACTTCCTCACAGGTGTTCACCCACACCCCCACGGGTGTTCACCCACACCCCCACTTCCCTATAAGTGTTCACCCACACCCCCACTTCCCCACAGGTGTTCACCCACTTCCCCACAGGTGTTCACCCACACCCCCACTTCCCCACAGGTGTTCACCCACACCCCCACTTCCCCACAGGTGTTCACCCACACCCCCACTTCCCCACAGGTGTTCACCCACACCCCCACTTCCACACTGGTGTTCACCCACACCCCCACTTCCTCACTGGTGTTCACCCACACCCCCACTTCCCTATAGGTGTTCACCCACACCCCCACTTCCCAAAGGTGTTCACCCACATTCCCACTTCCTCACTGGTGTTCATCCACACCTCCACTTCCCAAAGGTGTTCACCCACACCCCCACTTCCCAAAGGTATTCACCCACACCCCTACTTCCACACAGATGTTCACCCACACCCCCACTTCCTAAAGGTGTTCACCCACACCCCTACTTCCACACAGGTGTTCACCCACACCTCCACTTCCCAAAGGTGTTCACCCACATCCCCACTTCCCAAAGGTGTTCACCCGCACCCCTACTTCCCTATAGGTGTTCACCCACACCCCCACTTCCCTATAGGTGTTCACACACACCCCTGCTTCCACACAGGTGTTCACCCACACCCCCACTTCCCTATAGGTGTTCACCCACACCCCCACTTCCTCACTGGTGTTCACCCACACCCCTACTTCCCCACAGGTGTTCACCCACACCCCTACTTCCTCACAGGTATTCACCCACACCCCTACTTCCCCACAGGTGTTCACCCACACCCCCACTTCCCTATAGGTGTTCACCCACACCCCCACTTCCCTATAGGTGTTCACCCACATCCCCACAGGTATTCACCCACACCCCTACTTCCCCACAGGTGTTCACCCACACCCCCACTTCCCCACAGGTGTTCACCCACATCCCCACTTCCCTATAGGTGTCACCCACATCCCTACTTCCTCACTGGTGTTCACCCACACCCCCACTTCCTCACTGGTGTTCACCCACACCCCCACTTCCCTATAGGTGTTCACCCACACCCCCACTTCCCCACAGGTGTTCACCCACAACCCTAATTCCACACTGGTGTTCACCCACACCCCCACTTCCACACTGGTGTTCACCCACATCCACACTTCCCCACAGGTGTTCACCCACACCCCCACTTCCACAGTGGTGTTCACCCACACCCCCAATTCCACACTGGTGTTCACCCACACCCCCACTTCCCTACAGGTGTTCACCCACACCCCCACTTCCCTATAGGGGTGTTCACCCACACCCCCACTTCCCCACAGGTGTTCACCCACACCCCCACTTCCCCACAGGTGTTCCCCCACTTCCCCACACGTGTTCACCCACACCCCCACTTCCCTATAGGTGTTCACCCACACTCCCACTTCCCTATAGGTGTTCACGCACATCCCCACTTCCTCACTGGTGTTCACCCACACCTCCACTTCCCAAAGGTGTTCACCCACACCCCCACTTCCCAAAGGTGTTCACCCACATTCCCACTTCCTCACTTGTGTTCACCCACACCTCCACTTCCCAAAGATGTTCACCCACACCCCTACTTCCCAAAGGTATTCACCCACACCCCTACTTCCACACAGATGTTCACCCACACCCCCACTTCCCAAAGGTGTTCACCCACACCTCCACTTCCCAAAGGTGTTCACCCACATCCCCACTTCCCAAAGGTGTTCACCCACATCCCCACTTCCCTATAGGTGTTCAACCACATCCCCACTTCCCTATCGGTGTTCACCCACACCCCCACTTCCCCACAGGTGTTCACCCACACCCCCACTTCCCTATAGGTGTTCACCCACACCCCCACTTCCTCACTGGTGTTCACCCATACCTCCACTTCCCAAAGGTGTTCACCCACACCCTCACTTCCCAAAGGTGTTCACCCACACCCCTACTTCCACACAGGTGTTCACCCACACCCCCACTTCCCTATAGGTGTTCACCCACACCCCCACTTCCTCACAGGTGTTCACCCACACCCCCACAGGTGTTCACCCACACCCCCACTTCCCTATAAGTGTTCACCCACACCCCCACTTCCCCACAGGTGTTCACCCACTTCCCCACAGGTGTTCACCCACACCCCCACTTCCCCACACGTGTTCACCCACACCCCCACTTCCCCACAGGTGTTCACCCACACCCCCACTTCCCCACAGGTGTTCACCCACACCCCCACTTCCACACTGGTGTTCACCCACACCCCCACTTCCTCACTGGTGTTCACCCACACCCCCACTTCCCTATAGGTGTTCACCCACACCCCCACTTCCCAAAGGTGTTCACCCACATTCCCACTTCCTCACTGGTGTTCATCCACACCTCCACTTCCCAAAGGTGTTCACCCACACCCCCACTTCCCAAAGGTATTCACCCACACCCCTACTTCCACACAGATGTTCACCCACACCCCCACTTCCTAAAGGTGTTCACCCACACCCCTACTTCCACACAGGTGTTCACCCACACCTCCACTTCCCAAAGGTGTTCACCCACATCCCCACTTCCCAAAGGTGTTCACCCGCACCCCTACTTCCCTATAGGTGTTCACCCACACCCCCACTTCCCTATAGGTGTTCACCCACACCCCTGCTTCCACACAGGTGTTCACCCACACCCCCACTTCCCTATAGGTGTTCACCCACACCCCCACTTCCTCACTGGTGTTCACCCACACCCCTACTTCCCCACAGGTGTTCACCCACACCCCTACTTCCTCACAGGTGTTCACCCACACCCCTACTTCCCCACAGGTGTTCACCCACACCCTCACTTCCCTATAGGTGTTCACCCACACCCCCACTTCCCTATAGGTGTTCACCCACTTCCCCACAGGTGTTCACCCACACCCCTACTTCCCCACAGGTGTTCACCCACACCCCCACTTCCCCACAGGTGTTCACCCACACCCCCACTTCCCCACAGGTGTTCACCCACACCCCCACTTCCCCACAGGTGTTCACCCACACCCCCACTTCCCCACAGGTGTTCACCCACACCCCCACTTCCCCACAGGTGTTCACCCACACCCCCACTTCCTCACTGGTGTTCACCCACACCCCCACTTCCCTATAGGTGTTCACCCACACCCCCACTTCCCAAAGGTGTTCACCCACATTCCCACTTCCTCACTGGTGTTCATCCACACCTCCACTTCCCAAAGGTGTTCACCCACACCCCCACTTCCCAAAGGTGTTCACCCACACCCCTACTTCCACACAGATGTTCACCCACACCCCCACTTCCTAAAGGTGTTCACCCACACCCCTACTTCCACACAGGTGTTCACCCACACCTCCACTTCCCAAAGGTGTTCACCCACATCCCCACTTCCCAAAGGCGTTCACCCGCACCCCTACTTCCCTATAGGTGTTCACCCACACCCCCACTTCCCTATAGGTGTTCACACACACCCCTGCTTCCACACAGGTGTTCACCCACACCCCCACTTCCCTATAGGTGTTCACCCACACCCCCACTTCCTCACTGGTGTTCACCCACACCCCTACTTCCCCACAGGTGTTCACCCACACCCCTACTTCCTCACAGGTGTTCACCCACACCCCTACTTCCCCACAGGTGTTCACCCACACCCCCACTTCCCTATAGGTGTTCACCCACACCCCCATTTCCCTATAGGTGTTCACCCACTTCCCCACAGGTGTTCACCCACACCCCTACTTCCCCACAGGTGTTCACCCACACCCCCACTTCCCCACAGGTGTTCACCCACATCCCCACTTCCCTATAGGTGTTCACCCACATCCCTACTTCCTCACTGGTGTTCACCCACACCCCCACTTCCTCACTGGTGTTCACCCACACCCCCACTTCCCCACAGGTGTTCACCCACACCCCCACTTCCACACTGGTGTTCACCCACACCCCTACTTCCACATTGGTGTTCACCCACACCCCTACTTCCACACTGGTGTTCACCCACACCCCTACTTCCACACTGGTGTTCACGCACATCCCCACTTCCTCACTGGTGTTCACCCACACCTCCACTTCCCAAAGGTGTTCACCCACACCCCCACTTCCCAAAGGTGTTCGCCCACATTCCCACTTCCTCACTTGTGTTCACCCACACCTCCACTTCCCAAAGATGTTCACCCACACCCCCACTTCCCAAAGGTATTCACCCACACCCCTACTTCCACACAGATGTTCACCCACACCCCCACTTCCCAAAGGTGTTCACCCACACCTCCACTTCCCAAAGGTGTTCACCCACATTCCCACTTCCCAAAGGTGTTCACCCACATCCCCACTTCCCTATAGGTGTTCAACCACATCCCCACTTCCCTATAGGTGTTCACCCACACCCCCACTTCCCCACAGGTGTTCACCCACACCCCCACTTCCCTATAGGTGTTCAACCACATCCCCACTTCCCTATAGGTGTTCAACCACATCCCCACTTCCCTATAGGTGTTCACCCACACCCCCACTTCCTCACTGGTGTTCATCCATACCTCCACTTCCCAAAGGTGTTCACCCACACCCTCACTTCCCAAAGGTGTTCACCCACACCCCTACTTCCACACAGGTGTTCACCCACACCCCCACTTCCCTATAGGTGTTCACCCACACCCCCACTTCCTCACTGTTGTTCACCCACACCCCCACTTCCTCACTGGTGTTCACCCACACCCCCACTTCCCCACAGGTGTTCACCCACACCCCTACTTCCCCACAGGGGTTCACCCACACCCCTACTTCCCTATAGGTGTTCACCCACACCCCCACTTACCCACAGGTGTTCACCCACACCCCCACTTCCCTATAAGTGTTCACCCACACCCCCACTTCCCCACAGGTGTTCACCCACTTCCCCACAGGTGTTCACCCACACCCCCACTTCCCCACAGGTGTTCACCCACACCCCCACTTCCCCACAGGTGTTCACCCACACGACCACTTCCCCACAGGTGTTCACCCACACCCCCACTTCCCCACAGGTGTTCACCCACACCCCCACTTCCACACTGGTGTTCACCCACACCCCCACTTCCTCACTGGTGTTCACCCACACCCCCACTTCCCTATAGGTGTTCACCCACACCCCCACTTCCCAAAGGTGTTCACCCACATTCCCACTTCCTCACTGGTGTTCATCCACACCTCCACTTCCCAAAGGTGTTCACCCACACCCCCACTTCCCAAAGGTATTCACCCACACCCCTACTTCCACACAGATGTTCACCCACACCCCCACTTCCTAAAGGTGTTCACCCACACCCCTACTTCCACACAGGTGTGCACCCACACCTCCACTTCCCAAAGGTGTTCACCCACATCCCCACTTCCCAAAGGTGTTCACCCGCACCCCTACTTCCCTATAGGTGTTCACCCACACCCCCACTTCCCCACAGGTGTTCACCCACTTCCCCACAGGTGTTCACCCACACCCCCACTTCCCCACAGGTGTTCACCCACACCCCCACTTCCCCACAGGTGTTCACCCACACCCCCACTTCCCCACAGGTGTTCACCCACACCCCCACTTCCCCACAGGTGTTCACCCACACCCCCACTTCCACACTGGTGTTCACCCACACCCCCACTTCCTCACTGGTGTTCACCCACACCCCCACTTCCCTATAGGTGTTCACCCACACCCCCAATTCCCAAAGGTGTTCACCCACATTCCCACTTCCTCACTGGTGTTCATCCACACCTCCACTTCCCAAAGGTGTTCACCCACACCCCCACTTCCCAAAGGTATTCACCCACACCCCTACTTCCACACAGATGTTCACCCACACCCCCACTTCCTAAAGGTGTTCACCCACACCCCTACTTCCACACAGGTGTTCACCCACACCTCCACTTCCCAAAGGTGTTCACCCACATCCCCACTTCCCAAAGGTGTTCACCCACACCCCTACTTCCCTATAGGTTTTCACCCACACCCCCACTTCCTCACTGGTGTTCACCCACACCCCTGCTTCCACACAGGTGTTCACCCACACCCCCACTTCCCTATAGGTGTTCACGCACACCCCCACTTCCTCACTGGTGTTCACCCACACCCCTACTTCCCCACAGGTGTTCACCCACACCCCTACTTCCTCACAGGTGTTCACCCACACCCCTACTTCCCCACAGGTGTTCACCCACACCCCCACTTCCCTATAGGTGTTCACCCACACCCCCACTTCCCTATAGGTGTTCACCCACTTCCCCACAGGTGTTCACCCACACCCCTACTTCCCCACAGGTGTTCACCCACACCCCCACTTCCCCACAGGTGTTCACCCACATCCCCACTTCCCTATAGGTGTTCACCCACATCCCTACTTCCTCACTGGTGTTCACCCACACCCCCACTTCCTCACTGGTGTTCACCCACACCCCCACTTCCCTATAGGTGTTCACCCACACCCCCACTTCCCCACAGGTGTTCACCCACACCCCTAATTCCACACTGGGGTTCACCCACACCCCCACTTCCACACTGGTGTTCACCCACACCCCCACTTCCCCACAGGTGTTCACCCACACCCCCACTTCCCCACAGGTGTTCACCCACACCCCTAATTCCACACTGGTGTTCACCCACACCCCTACTTCCACACTGGTGTTCACCCACACCCCCACTTCCTCACTGGTGTTCACCCACACCCCCACTTCCACACTGGTGTTCACCCACACCCCCACTTCCCCACAGGTGTTTACCCACACCCCTACTTCCACACTGGTGTTCACCCACACCCCCACTTCCACAGTGGTGTTCACCCACACCCCTACTTCCCCACAGGTGTTCACCCACACCCCCACTTCCCCACAGGTGTTTACCCACACCCCTACTTCCACACTGGTGTTCACCCACACCCCTACTTCCACACTGGTGTTCACCCACACCCCCACTTCCCCACAGGTGTTTACCCACACCCCCACTTCCCTATAGGTGTTCACCCACACCCCCACTTCCTCACTGGTGTTCACCCACACCTCCACTTCCCTACAGGTGTTCACCCAAACCCCCACTTCCCTACAGGTGTTCACCCACACCCCCACTTCCCAAAGGTGTTCATCCACACGCCTACTTCCCCACTGGTGTTCACCCACACCCCCACTTCCCAAAGGTGTTCACCCACACCCCTACTTCCCCACTGGTGTTCACCCACACCCCTATTTCCCCACTGGTGTTCACCCACACTTCCACACAGGTGTTCACCCACACCCCCACTTCCCAAAGGTGTTCACCCACACCCCCACTTCCTCACTGGTGTTCACCCACACCCCCACTTCCCCACTGGGGTGAAACTGCGAAACCTACCTAATAGCGCAGCCACGGTGCCAAGGGGGTGTTGCACACTTGATGACGTCACCATGTGTGTGGCGGTCGAGCCCGCAGCGGTACCTCTTGGTGCCACCCCCACTGCCCAACTAAATTTTTCGAGAGGCGAGGAATCCACTCACGGCGACGGTAAGTCCTTAACCATCCATTAGCCGCCCCTCTCTGGCACTAACAGGTGATGTAACAAACCGAATTTCAACCCCTGTGGCTTCAAGAGCAGGTCAGATGCTGGATATTCTGCGGCGAGTGTCTCACTTTCTCACTCACTCCCCAAAGCCTTTCCACAATCTACGAGGCACAAGTCAGGAGTGTGATGGAATGCTTTCCACTTGCCTGGATGAGTGCAGCTCCAACAACACTCAAGAAGCTCGACACTATCCAGGACAAAGCAGTCCTCTTGTTCAGCACTCCATCGATCAACTTAAACATTCACTCCCTCCACCACCACCACACCATGGTTGCTGTGTGTACCATCTACAAGATGCACTGCAGCAACTCACCAAGGCAGCACCTCCCAAACCCACGACCTCTACCACTTAGAAAGACAAGGGCAGTAGGTGCATGGGAACACATCACCTCCAAGTTCCCTCCAAGTCTCACACAACATTCTGACTTGGAAATATATCACCATTCCTTCATCATCACTGGGTCAAAATCCTCCCTAACAGCACCTTCACCACATGGACTGCAGCAGTTCAAGAAGGCTGCTCACCACCACTTTCTCAGGGGCAATTAGGGATGGGCAATAAATGCTGGCCTTGTCAACAACATCCACATTCTGTGAATCCACATCTCCTATTTTAATTGCTGCACATTGGTGGCCATGTTTTCTATGCTTAGGCCCTAAGCTCTGGATTTCCTTCTCTAAATCTCTCCGCCTCTCTACCTCTCTCTCCTCCTTTAAGATGCTCCTGAAAACCTACCTCTTTGACCAAGCTTTTGGTCACCTGTTCTAATATTTCCTTATATGGCTCGGTGTCAAATTTTGTTTGATAACACTCCTGTGAAGCAACTTGGCCTGTACCCTCATCTGTCACACCTCCGCCACGATCTCTCGCCGCTCCTCCACCATAAACATTCACCGCATCTCGCCACGAACACTCGCCGCTCATCCGCCCCGACCTTCCCACTCCTCTGTACCTGGGCTCTGCCGATGTTCCTGCCCACGCTCCAAAACAGCAACCAGGGTCCAGCATTAACTGTGCAAAGACAGTTGGCCCAAGGAATGAATGTAAAGTTTACTCCCCTGAATTCAAATTTACTTAATTCAAGCTTTTTATATTTGTTCATGGGACATGGACATTGCTGGCAAGGCCAGCATTTATTACCTATCCCTAATTGCCCTTGAGAAGGTGGTGGTGATCCACCTTCTTGAACTGCTGCAGTCCGTGTGGTGAAGGTATTCCCACAGTACTGTTAGGAATTCCAGGATTTTGACTCAGCAACGACGAACAATCGGTGATTCCAAGTCAGGACGGTGCTGATGTGGAGGGGAAGTTGGAGGTGATGGTGTTACCACAGCATTGCTCCTCTCGTCCTTCTCAGCTGTACAGGTCTCAGGGGAGGGACGTGCTGTTGAAGTAACCTTGGCGAGCTGCTGTAGTGCATCTTGTACATTGTAGCCACACTGCGCTGGTGATGGAGGGGGTGGATATTGAGTTGAGTGGTGGGGCTACCCATCACCTTCGGTCTCAAGGTCCTTGACTGTTGTTGCTGTTGTACCATCGGAGCAAGTGGTGACTATTCCATCACACTCCTGAAATTTCCTGATAATTCAAACATTTCAGTGAAAAAGAACAAATCTGAATTCTGACGTACCCAAGAGAATCTGCGCACAGAGGAAAACATCATTTACAATTTGCAGAGGAACAAACATCTCACAACCTACTATTGGACACGTCCTCTGTCTGTGGTGTAATCACTCACTCTCATGGACAGTGTGATGCTTCCGTCATCATTAGTTAACAGTGCTGCGCCCCCAATGGCTCAGTGTGTTTCTCTTGTGAGTAGCTCAGTCATGCAGACCAAGTTTTAGCCCTGATCTGTGCTTGAGGAGCTGATCTCAGTCAGTGACCTGCTTCAGAGTAGTTAGAGATACAGTGGGTCAACATCAGCCATGGTTTCTGCTCCTGGTCCACTGAGCAGCAAGGATCTCAGGTGGTGAGAATGTTCACCTGCCTCTGATACGCCTCCTTTAGCTGAACAGCCTCACAGTCTAGGCTCACATATGAACAATACCAGAAGATGATTGATGCCCATTAACCGTAATCCAGCAAGAAGCAAAGTGATGGAGAAAACTGTCAAGGTGAAAAAAATCAATCTTTATTAAAGTTATGAAACAACATTTTATTTGTTATCTCACAACGATAGTTGCACATTTTTTTCCTACCTTTGAACAGGAAGCATGAAACTGGTACTGACACTGCAGGGTTGGACACAGTAGCCAGAGCCAACAGCAGCTTGCTGCAAAAGCAAAATACTGTGAATGTTGGAAATCTGAATAAAAACAGAAAATGCTGGTCATCTGTGGAGAGAGAAACAGAGGTAATGTGTCAGGTTGATGACCTTTCATCAGAACTCTGCTGTCTCGACAGCACTCTGAAAAGAAAAATACTTGGATTTATATAGCATCTTTCATGACCATCAAACGTCCCAAAGCGCTTTACAGCCAATGAGGTAGTTTTTAAAGTGTAGGCACTGTTGTAATATAAGAAATACAGAAGCCAATTTACACACAGCAAGCTCGCACTAACAGCAATGTGATAATAACCGGATAAACTTTTAGATTTGATTGAGAGATAAATATTGGCCAGGACCCTGGGGATAACTCCCCTGCTATTCGTCAAAATAGTGCCATAGGATCTTTTACATCCACCTGAGAGAGCAGGGGATACCTCGGTTTAACATCTCATCTATAAGAAGGCACCTCCGACATTGCAGCACTTCTTTGGTACTGCACTGGAGTGATAGCCTAGATTTTTGTGCTCTTGTCTGTGGAGTGGGACTTGAAACCTACAACCTTCTGATTCAGAGACAAGAGTGCCACCCATTGAGCCACAGCTGATACTCTGCTGTGCTCTTTTTTTTATTCATTCATGGAATGTGGGCGCTGCTGGCAAGGCCGGCATTTATTGCCGATCTCTAATTGCCCTGGAGAAGGCGGTGGTGAGATGCCTTCTTGAACCACTGCAGTTTTTCCCAGTGGTTTGATAAAACTGAGTGGCTTGCTAGGCCATTTCAAAGGGCAGCTAAGAGTCACCGCACGGCAAATCCAAGAAAAATGCAGGGAACAACACCAACCCCTGTACATGGCCTTCTTTGGCCTCACAAAGGCCTTCGACACTGTCAACCGTGAGGGATTGTGGAGTGTCCTCCTCAAATCTGGCTGCCCTCAAAAGGTGGTCACCATCCTTCGCCTGCTTCATGGTGACATGCAAGCTGCGATCCTGACCAACAGATCCACCACAGACCCAATTCATGTTCAGACCGGGGTCAAGCAAGGCTGTGTCATCGCACCAACACCCTTTTCGATCTTCCTTGGTGCAATGCTCCATCTCACCCTCAGCAAGCTCCCCGCTGGAGTGCAACTAATCTACAGAACAAATAGGAAACTGTTCAACCTCCGCCACCTCCAGGCCAGATCCAAGGTCGTCCCATCCTCTGTCATTGAATTACAGTATGCAGACGACACTTGCACACTCGGAAGCCGAACTGCAAGCCGTCGTCCGTCAACACCTTCACCGAAGCGTACGAGAGCATGGGCCTTGCACTAAACATCCGTAAGACAAAGGTCCTCGACCAACCTGCCCCCGTCCACACAGCACTGCTCCCCGATTATCAAAATCCACGACGAGGCCTCGAACAACGTGTACCATTTACCATACCCCGGGAGCCTACTGTCAACAAGGGCAGATGCCGATGACGAAGTCCAACACCGCCTTCAGTGTGCCAGTGCAGTCTTCGGTCGCCTGAGGAAGAGAGTGTTTGAAGACCAGGACATCAAATCCGGCACCAAGCTCATGGTCTGCAGAGCAGTAGTGGCACCCGCCCTCCTATATGGCTCAGAAACATGGACTCTTTACAGCAGACATCTCAACACACTGGAGAAGTACCACCAACGATGCCTCGGCAACATCCTGCAAATCCATTGGCAGAACAGGTGCACCAATATAAATGTTCTTGCTCAGGCCAACATCCCCAGCATCGAAGCATTGACCACGCTCGATCAGCTCCATTGGAGGGACCACCTCGTCCACATGCCCGATACGAGACTCCCAAAACAAATGCTCTACTCGGAGCTTCGACACAACAAGCGAGACCCCGGTGGGCAGAGGAAACGCTTCAAGGACACCCTCAAAGCCTCCTTGAAAAAGTGCAACATCCCCACCGACACCTGGGAATCCCTGGCCCAAAATTGCTCAAAGTGGAGGAAAAGCATCCGGGAAGGCACCAAACACCTTGAGTCTCTTCGCCGGGAGCAAGCTGAAGCCAAACGTAAACAGCGGAAGGATGCACGGCAAGCCAAGCACCCCACCCAACCATTCATTCAACCACCATCTGCCCCACCTGTGACAGAGACTGTCTCTTCTTAGGGGTCCCTTGTATTGAGGATGACTTGCTTCCACACCAAAAAGGAATGAGTTCACAGGTGTTTTGATGAAGGACCCAATATTCCAGGTTGTGAACTGCATATCAAAGGGTGGAAGATACCTGTGCATGGATTTTTTAATGTGTGGTGGCTGTTGCACACCAGCCACCACACAGGCTTGATAGAGCTAATCTTTGACAGTGACAAGGATTAACCAAGATGACTGGAGACCAGCTTGGACCTACTGCGCACACATAGCGCAGTGTGGGCTGGCCCGTGCTGTCCCTGGGCCCTCGCCTCTTCTGGGCCCTGAACTCTCGCCTCTCCTGGGCTCCGATCTCTCTCCGCTCCTCTGCCCCATCTCTGCCACGATCTCTCGCCGCACGACTGCCTCAATCATTCGCCACACCTCTGCTGTACCTGGACCCCGCCGAAGTTCCTGCCCACGCTCCAATCAGTGATGCCACCCAGTCGCTCTCCTGGAAGTCGCCGCCCTCCTGTAACGGCTCGTGCTGTATCTTGAAGTGGTTCCTCCTCTTATAACCCCGACCTGCCGCTGGTCTGACAGAGACTAGGTCCCGCATCGGATTCATCAGTCACCTGAGAACACATTTTTAGTGTGGATGCAAGTCACCTCGACTCTGAGGGACTGCCTAAGAAGAAGACTGCTGCCCTCTGCAGCCTTCTGCTGCCATCTGCTACCATTTTCAGCCCTGTGCTGTCATTTGCTGCCCTCTGCAGCCTTATGCTGCAGTGACAAGAGAAAGAGGGTTGTGGTGTAATGTAAAACTGTGAACATCAGGCGTCACTGTTCTGCAATATTATCACAAGATCATTCCGAGTGAGAAAGGCCATTCAACCCAACCTTCCAGATACGATCACAGAGACCTCCTTAACTTGCAAGGCATATACTTTAACATTAACATTGCAGTCTACTCACCTCATACAATTATTTTCGTGTTATTTAAAAAAAAATCAATTGCTAAAGTTCTGGATGATTGAGCAATGTGCATTTTAAACAAACAACATTGAAACGTTTATTTTAAGAGTAAACATCTTTAATATAACAATTTTGTTTACATAATATAGAAATAGATACTATATTCGTTATATTTTTATATAATCAATACTATTAATAAATAAAATTAACATTTTACATAACATTTTTAAAGAATACGTTACGTTGCAATTTTATATAAAAATCATTTTGAGCCATATTCGCAGACTGTTGTTTGAATATAAGTATTTTAAATAATAAATTTTAAATTATCTAAAATTTTTATTTTATATAAGATATTTTATATAATAAATCCTATTAATAACTATATGCACACTATATAAATATTCCACATTTATGTAATAAATATATTTTTAAAGTTCAATTTTATATACAGAAACCTTTTATAAAGCACACATTGAATTAAAGCCGTTTATTTAATAAAATTGCACATCAACTGGTTTATTTGGTGCAAAAATCCAGTTACCAGGAGTGGGGTTCGAACCCACGCGGACATATGTCCATTGGATCTTAAGTCCAACGCCTTAACCACTCGGCCATCCTGGTAGGAGATAGCAGCACTACTGGAACATAGCCCCATGATGCTGCAGGCCGCGTTCATCGTTCCTAGTTCTTATCCGTATATTCCAGTGTAAGTGCCCAGTGCCGCGGTTCTCCAGCGGCACTCCCCGGTTTCGCTCATATTCCGCCAGGCCCCACCCCTATCCAGCCCCGCCCCGGAACGGCTCCTTGCTTCAGGCCCCGCCCCCGCTCCGGAACGGCACCTTGCTCCAGGCCCTGCCTCTCCCTCCAGGCCCCGCCTCCAGACCCGCCCATCCTCCAGGCCTCTCCCGGATCCCACTCCTGGCCACCAGGGGTGCCAGAGGCGCGCGTATTACACTCAGAAATCATCATAGGCAGTCCCTCGAAGCGAGGATGACTTGCTTCCACGTCAAAAAGGGATGAGTTCGCAGTTGTTTCAATGTTCCATATCCCGAACTAATATTCCAGATCCTGAAGGGTGGAAGATGCCTGTGTGTGGATTTTTTTAAATTGTGGTGGCCGTTGCATACCAGCCACCACACAGGCTTGACAAAGCTAGGTCTTGGTCCATGGCAATGATTACCCAAGATGACTGGAGACCAGCTCTGCTACACAGACCGAGCACGCACACATCGCAGTGTGGGCTGGCCCGTGCTGCCCCTGGGCCCTCACCTCGCCTGAGCCCCTAACTCACACCTCTCCTGGGCCCCGGTCACTTCCATCTACAATTTCTTGCCGCTCCTTTTCCCCTCCTGCTGTGCCGGTCCCGCGCACGGTGGTCTTCCAGGACGACATTTTGATTACAGGTCGGGACACAGTTGAGCATCTGCAGAACCTGGAGGAGGTTCTTAGTCGACTCAACCGCGTGGGGCTCAGGTTAAAACGCTCGAAGTGCATTTTCCTAGTGCCTGAAGTGGAGTTCCTGGGGAGAAGAATCGCTGTGGACGGCATCAGGCCCACCAATTCGAAGATGGAGGCAATCGAGAATGCACCGAGGCCACAGAACGTGATGGAGCTGCGGTCGTTTTAGGACTCCTGAACTACTTTGGTAACTTCTTACCGGGTCTCAGCACACTGTTAGAACCATTACATGCCTTACTGTGTAAAGGAGACGAATGGGTATAGGGCAAAGGCCAAGAAAATGCCTTTGTAAAAGCTAGGAAATTATTATGCTTAAAGAAATTGCTTGTGTTGTATGATCCATGTAAACGTTTGGTACTAGCATGTGATGCGTCGTCGTACGGCGTCGGGTGGGTTTTGTACCAAGCTAATGAATCTGGGAAATTGCAACCGGTTGCTTATGCATCCAGAAGTCTGTCTAAGACTGAGAGAGCCTACAGCATGATTGAAAAAGAAGCGTTAGCGTGTGTTTATGGGGTAAAGAAAATGCATGAATATCTGTTTGGGCTCAAATTTGAATTGGAAACTGACCATAAGCCACTGATATCCCTTTTCTCCGAAAGTAAGGGAATAAATATGGATGCCTCGGCCCGCATCCAGAGATGGCCGCTCACGTTGTCCGCATACAACTACGCCATCCACCACACGCCAGACACACAAAACTGTGCCGATGCTCTCAATAGGCTGCCATTGCCCACCACGGGGGTGGAAATGGCACAGCCCGCAGATTTAGTCATGGTTATGGAAGCATTCGAGAGTGAACAATCACCCGTCACAGCCCGACAAATTAGAACCTGGACGAGCCAGGACCCCTTACTGGCCCTAGTAAAAAATTGTGTGCTTCACGGGAGCTGGTCCAGTGTCCCAGTGGAAATGCAGGAAGAGATTAAGCCGTACTAGCGGCGCAAAGATGAAATGCCTGTTGTGTATCTGTAAAGCATGCACTCCCATGTTCTGCCACCAGGGAGCTCATCCCCTGAAGTCCCAAGGGATTCCAGCATCCCTTCGGAGCACTGTATATAAGCCGGCCCCTAAGGCCTGTTCCTCACTCTGGAGTGTCTTATTAAAGACAGGTCACTGTTACTTTAACCTCCCTGTGTGCAGCCTCATTTGTGTTAGGAACATAATAACTGGTGACGAAAATACGAATCCAATGCAAAGATGCAGCAAACTGTGGGCATCCTGGAGAAGTTCTCGGAGGGTGAGGACTGGGAAGCCTATGTCAAACGGCTAGACCAGTACTTTGTAGCCAACAAGCTGGACGGAGAAGGAAGCGCTGCAAAAAGGACAGCGGTCCTCCTCACAGTCTGCGGAGCACCGACCTACAGCCTCATGAAGAATCTTCTGGCTCCGGTGAAACCCACAGATAAGTCGTATGAGGAGCTTTGTACACTGATTCGGGAGCATCTTAACCCGAGGGAGAGCGTGCTGATAGCGAGGTATCGGTTCTACACGTGCCAGCGATCTGAAGGTCAGGAAGTGGCGAGCTACATCGCCGAGCTAAGGCGACTTGCAGGACAATGTGAATTTGATGGCTACCTGGAGCAAATGCTCAGAGATTTTTTTGTACTGGGCATTGGCCACGAGACCATCCTACGAAAACTTTTGACTGTAGAGACACCGACCCTCAGTAAGGCCATTGCGATAGCACAGGCGTTTATGTCCACCAGTGATAACACCAAACAAATCTCTCAGCACACAAATGCTAGCAATGTTCATAAATTAACTGGAACTGTGTTTGCGAGCAGAAATGTAGAGGACAGAAATCACGAGTCTGCAGCTGCCAGCAGGCCTCAGATGACTCAGAGTCCGCAACAAAGGATGAATGCAAGGCACTTCACACCTTGTTAGCATTGTGGAGGCTTCCATTCAGCCTTTTCATGCCGCTTCAAAGGGTATGTTTGCAAGAGCTGTGGAACAATGGGGCACCTCCAACGGGCTGCAAGCTCTGCAAAACCTGCTAACCACCACGTGGCAGAGGAAGATCGGTCCATGGTGGATCAAAGCAATTTCGAGCCTCAGAGAGAGGAGGCAGATGCTGAAGTACACAGGGTGCACACATTTTCGACGAAATGTCCACCTATAATGCTAAATGTAAAATTGAATGGCTTACCCATAGCCATGGAACTGGACACTGGCGCTAGCCAATTCACCATGAGTAAAAAGATGTTTGCGAGACTGTGGTGCAACAAGGCACTCAGACCAGCCCGGAGCCCCATCCACACAAAACTGAGAACGTACACCAAAGAGCTTATTACTGTCCTGGACAGCGCCATGGTCAAGGTCACCTACGAGGGCACGGTGCACGAACTGCCACTCTGGATTGTCCCGGGCGATGGCCCCACACTGCTTGGAAGGAGCTGGCTGGGCAAAATCCGCTGGAACTGGGATGACATCCGAGCATTATCACATGTCGATGAGGCCTCATGTACCCAGGTTCTTAACAAATTTCCTTCCCTTTTTGAACCAGGCATTGGAAACTTTTCCAGGGCGAAGTGTGGATCCACTTGGTCCCAGAGGCACGACCCATTCACCACAAGGCGTGAGCAGTACCTCACATGATGAGGGAGAGAGTGGAAATCGAGTTGGACAGGCTGCAACGCGAGGGCATCATCTCCCCAGTGGAATTCAGCGAGTGGGCCAGCCCGATTGTTCCAGTACTCAAAAGTGATGGCACGGTCAGGATTTGTGGCGATTATAAAGTAACTATTAATCGTCTCTCGCTGCAGGACCAATACCCGCTACCTAAGGCAGACGACCTATTTGCGACGCTGGCAGGAGAGAAGATGTTTACCAAGCTCGACCTGACTTCGGCCTATATGACGTAGGAGCTGGAGGAGTCTTCGAAGAGCCTCACTTGCATCAACACGCACAGGGGACTGTTCATCTACAACAGGTGCCCGTTTGGAATTCGGTCGGCTGCAGCGATCTTCCAGAGAAACATGGAGAGCCTACTCAAGTCGGTACCACCCACGGTGGTTTTTCAAGATGACATATTGGTCACGGGTCGGGACACCGTCGAGCACCTACAAAACCTGGAGGAGGTCCTCCAGCGACTGGATCGCATAGGGCTGCGGCTGAAGAGGCCGAAATGCGTCTTTATGGCAACAAAAGTGGAGATTTTGGGGAGAAAGATCGTGGCGGACGGCATTTGCCCTACAGACACCAAGACAGAGGCTTTCAGGAATGCGCCCAGGCCACAGAACATCATGGAGCTGCGGTCATTCCTGGGACTCCTCAACTATTTTGGTAACTTCCTACCGGGGTTAAGCACTCTCTTAGCACTACATGTCTTATTGCGTAAAGGTGAGAACTGGGTATGGGGAAAAAAACAAGTACTTGCTTTTGAGAAAGCCAGAAACATTTTATGCTCCAACAAGCTGCTTGTATTGTATAACCCGTGTCAAAGACTCGTGCTAAACTGTTACAGCCAAGAAGGGTAACAGAGTGTTTATCGATGTGTTGCATCGTTATACGGAGTCGGGTGTGTATTACAACAGGCTAACGTTGTGGGGAAGTTGCAACCTGTCGCCTAAGCCTCCAGGAGCTTGTCTAAGACCGAGAGTGCCTATAGCATGATTGAGAAAGAGGCATTAGCGTGTGTGTTCGGTGTAAAGAAAATGCATCAGTACCTGTTTGGCCTCAAATTTGAGCTGGAAACCGATCACTAGCCCCTCATATCCCTGTTCGCTGAAAGCAAGGGGATAAATACTAATGCCTCAGCCCGCATACAAAGGTGGACACTCGCGCTATCAGCGTATAACTATACCATCCGCTACAGGCCAGTCACCGAGAACTGTGCGAATGCTCTCAGTCGGCTACCATTGCCCATCAGTGGGGTGGAAATGGCGCAGCCTGTAAACTTTTTGATGGTGGTGCAGCCCGCAGACTTGTTGATGGTCATGGAAGTGTTTGAAAATGATAAATCACATGTCACGGCCCGCCAGATTAGGACTTGGATCAGCCAAGATCCTCTACTGTCCCTAGAAAAAAACTGTGTACTGCATGGGAGCTGAGCCAGCATCCCCGTTGAAATGCAAGAGCTAATCAAGCCGTTCCAGCGGCGAAAGGGCCAGCTGTCCATTCAGGCAGACTGCCTGTTGTGGGGTAACCACGTAGTGCTATCCAAAAAGGGCAGGGAGACGTTCATCTCGGAACTCCACAGCACACACCCGGGTATAGTAATGATGAAAGTCATAGCCAGATCCCACGTGTGGTGGCCCGGTATCGACTCTGACTTAGAGTCCTGTGTACGGCAATGCAGCATGTGTGCTCAGTTGAGCAACGCGCCCAGAGAGGCACCACTAAGTTTGTGGTCCTGGCCCTCCAGACCATGGTCGAGGATCCATGTCGACTATGCGGGCCCGTTTCTCGGTAAAATGTTCCTGGTGGTGGTGGATGCTTTTTCAAAATGGATTGAATGTGAAATAATGTCGGGAAGCACCGCCACTGCCACCATTGAAAGCCTGAGGGCCATGTTTGCCACCCACGGCCTGACATACGAGTCAGTGACAACGGGCCATGTTTCACCAGTGCCGAATTTAAAGAATTCATGACCCGCAATGGAATCAAACATGTCATCTCAGCCCCGTTTAAACCAGCCTCCAATGGGCAGGCAGAGCGGGCAGTACAAACAATCAAACAGAGCCTTAAACGAGTCACAGAAGGCTCACTCCAAACCCGCCTGTCCCGAGTACTGCTCAGCTACTGCACAAGACTCCACACGCTCACAGGGGTGCCCCCGGCTGAGCTACTCATGAAAAGGACACTTAAAAGCAGACTCTCGCTGGTTCACCCCAACCTGCATGATCAGGTAGAGAGCAGGTGGCAGCAACAAAATGTAAACGATGGTCGCGTCACTGTGTCACGGGAAAGTGATTTGAATGACCCTGTGTATGTGCTAAACTATGGACATGGTCCCAAGTGGATCGCGGGCACGGTGATAGCTAAAGAAGGGAATAGGGTGTTTGTAGTCAAACTAGACAATGGACAAATTTGCAGAAAGCACCTGGACCAAACGAGGCTGCGGTTCACTGACTGCCCTGAACAACCCACAGCAGGCACCACCTTTTTCGAGCCCACAACACACACCCAAAGGATCAATGACACCACCCCGGACCAGAAAATCGAACCCATCATGCCCAACAGCTCAGCAAGGCCAGGCTCACCCAGCAGCCCTGCAGGGCCAACAACACGCCAGCCCAGCGAGGGCACAGCCCACACACCAGAACAAACATTTGTACCGAGGTGGTCCACCAGGGAAAGAAAGGCTCCTGACCGCTTCACCTTGTAAATAGTTTTCACTTTGACTTTGCGGGGGAGTGATGTTGTGTCTCTGTAAAGCATGCACTCCCATGTTCCCCCACCAGGGAGCGCATCCTCTGAAGTCCCAAGGGATCCCAGCATCCCTTGGGAGCACTGTATATAAGCCGGCCCCTAAGGCCTGTTCCTCACTCTGGAGTGTCTTAATAAAGACTGAGGTCACTGTTACTTTAACCCCCCTGTGTGCAGTCTCATCTGTGTAGGAACACAATACTAACCACTCTTGATCAGCTTTGCTGGGCAGGCCACTTATTTTGCATGCCAGACAAGAGACTCCCCAAGCAATTGCTCTATGTGGAGCTCCTTCATGGCAAACGAACCAAAGGTGGGTAGCGGAAACTTTACAAGGACACCCTCAAAGCTTCCCTGGTGAAGTGCGACATCACCACTAACACCTGAGGTTCCTCCTCCTGCTCCTACTTGTCTTCCACTGCTCCTTCTCCTCCTCTATAGAGGCTGTGTGCTGTGCGCCTTGCTCCTCCTGCAGCTCCAATCCTTGCTGCTGCGCTATGTTGTGCAGTGTGCAGCAAACGGCAATGATTCTGGAGACTCTGGCTGGTGCGTAATGAAGGGCTTCTCCAGATCTGTCAAGGCATCTGAAGCACATCTTCAGCATGTCTATTGCTTGCTCTGTGACACATCTGGTCAAGGCGTTGCTCTCACTATAAAACCTCGGCTTCAGTACTTGGCGTCCTTAAGAGTGTCATGAGCAACATCTTCAGTGGATAGCCCTTATCTCCAAACAGCCAGCCGGCAAGACTGTTTGGAGATGCAAAGAGCTGAGGGAGGGTGGACTAGCGCAGCATGAAAGAGTCATGTCAGCTGCCAGAGAATCTGGCGCAGACATGCATGATCATCTTTTTATGGTTTCAGACGAGCTGCACATTGAGGGAGTGGAAGCCCTTGCAGTTGACAAAGACTCCTGGGTGATGATGAAGGTGCCTTGATGGCTACATGTGCACAATCGATGACGCCCTGCACCTGTGGGAAATCAGCCAGAGCGGCAAAGCTGAGCGCCCACTCAGTAACACTGGCCTCGTCAGCGGCAAAGCTGATATCATTGGCATCAGTCATCTGGGCCATGCAGCTGTGGACGGCCGACTGAGAGATCCTGCAAATATCTGCTGCAGATCCCTGGAAGGAGCCTGAGATGAAGAAGTTGAGGGTGGTGGTGACTTTGACAGCCACTGGTGAGGATTGTCCATCAGGACCTCTGGGGCAGCAGGTCTTGTTCCAGCAAGCTGTAAATGTCTGCGATGACATGGTGTGATAGCCTGAGCCTTCTAAAGCACTGCTGCTCAGTTATGTCCAGGAAGCTCATCCTCTGCCTGTATGCACTGTGTTGGGGGTATTGCCTCTGGAGTGCTGCAGCCCTGTGGTGACCCCCTCTCTCCTGTGGAGGGGCAGGTCTTTGAGGGAAAGGCTGCTGTTGTGGTTGCTGCTGCTATTGATGTGGCTGCTGCTGTCACTGGTGGGGCTCATCTTGATCCGATTCTGAGGATCAAGGTGAGACAGTATGGGGGACACCCATGCTGATGTAATAGCTGGCAGGTATCAAAGGGACAATCGCTCAATGTTGTGATACTGAGTAGCAATGTGGTGAGAGTGGCTTTCGAGGTTTCAGAAATAACCTGTAAACTGTTGACACCTAAATTTGTGGACAAAATGGAGTGAGCAAGAGCCTTTCCATGAGTCCAGTAATGATGGGTAATGTTGCAGTATTTAGGTGCTTTTCCCAGCTGTCAATGGCCCGAGGTACCCGAGCTGCGTGAATCACGTGCTCCTGCAGTAAACGTCAAAAGCCGGCGTTAAAAACCCTCTTCAGGGTCTCTCAACACGCATTTAATGACTTTGAGGAGCTAGCCTGCCTCTGCCGATAAAGTCCATGTCGCGTCTTCAATGCTGCTCGAGTTAAATGCGCAAGGTGGCGGGATGATGGCGGGTTTCCGACCCCCTCGCAATTTCCGAGATTTTTACTGTCGACCCGCTCCCAAACCCATTTGCTCGACGGGAAAATTCCGGCCAGGATGTCCCGAAGCAAGGCACAGAGGGACATGTGGTACATTCGTCCTGTCTTACACCAGCGCTCACAATCAGACAGGCTCGCCACTGCGATCATTGAATTTACCCTACTATCCACTTAGAACATTCCTTTGGAGTTGGACCATTCGTTCAGGAAGTGGAAGAGTGAGCCGGCAGAATCTAACTCCAAGCAATGGCAGACTTCTTCCCAGCACTCCCTTAGATCCTGACACTGACCCCTGATATTAACACTCTGACGCTGATACGAGTGACCCTGAGCCTGACACTCTGACCCTGATACAGGTGACCCTGAACCAGACACTCTGATACTGACCCCTGACATCGACACCCTGACCCTGATACAAGTGACCCTGAACCTGACACCCCGACACTGACACGTGACCCTAACATCAACATCAGTGTAGCCTCTTGACTGCCTGCACAGCTCACACCTCCGTAACAAATTGGGGTCTCAAACCACAACCATCTTCCTTTGTGCTCCAGCCAGTGGAGAGTTTTCCCCCGGATCCTCATTGACTTCAATTTTACTAGGGCTCCTTGTTGCCATACTCGGTCAAATGCTGCCTTGATGTCAAGGCAAGTCAATCTCACCTCACCTCTGGAATTCAGCTCTTTTGTCCATGTTTGAACCAAGGTTGTCATGAGGTCTGGAGCTGAGTGGTCCTGGCAGAACCCAAACTGAGCATCGGTGAGCGGGTTACTGGTGAATAAGTGTCGACGACAGCATCCATCACTTTGCTGATGATTGAGAGTAGACTGCTGGGGCGGTAACTGGCCGGATTGGATTTGTCCTGCTTTTTATGGACAAGACATACCTGGGCAGTGTTCCACATTGTTGAGTAGATGCTAGTGTTGTCGCTGTGCTGGAACTGCTTGGCTAGCGGTGCGGCTAGTTCTGGAGCACAGGTCTTTAGCACTGCAACCGCGATGTTGTTGGGGCCCATAGCCTTTGCTTTATCCAGTGCACTCAGCCATTTCTTGATACCATGTGGACATTTACCTCAGTTTCTGGGCCTAGGTTTAATGCCTCATCCAGTATCTGACTCCTCTGCCAAAGCAGATCTCCCTCAGGACATTCCAAGTCCTGCATTGGGGCTTGAGGAAGAGCAGGTCCATTATATGTATTTTAGTTAATTGACATTCTCTCTTTTATCTGCCTAATAAGAACCAGAATTTATCAGTATTAAGCAGTAAATAAACTGTCGCTTTTGAAAGTTGAATCCTCCTGTCTCTAAGCAAAGTCCAGGTCTGAGAGCAATAATCTTTCCATGTCCAATCAGATAGTACTGTTCCAGAGATAGCAGTTGCAAGGGGACCTGTGACCCCCACCACCAATGGGACAAGGCGCATGGGAACACCACCACCTCCAAGTCACACACCATCTTGACTTGGAAATACATTCATTAAGGTTAAAATCCTGGAACTCCTCCCTAACAGCACTGTGGGAGTACCTTCACCACATGGGCTGCAGCGGTTCAAGAAGGCGGCTCACCACCACCTTTTCAAGAGCAACTAGGGATGGGCAATAAATGCCGGCCTTGTCAGCGACACCCACATCCCAAAAATGATTTTACAAAGTCAGGAGACCCTACTGGAAAGTGTCACCATAGGGTGAGGGCTCGACTGTGATTCCTTCCACAGTCAAATAGCTTGCCAAGACTTGTTATCTAGGCTCACACATATGAAGACGAGCCTCTGGGGTAAGGTACCAGAGGGATGCAGTGCCTGAAGAACTGTATGTCAGCAAGAGTCAGCATTTTCAGGAGTGGAGGACAGAATATGGGAAAAGTAACTCTTGCTGAGGGGTGACCTGATAGAGGTCTTTAAGATAATAAAAGTGTTTGATAGGATAGACGTAGAGAAGCTGTTTCCACTTGCGGGTGAAACCAGAACTAGGCGCCATAAATATAAGATAATCACTGATAAATCCAACAGGGAATTCAGGAGAAACTTTTTTACCCAGAGTGTGGTGAGAATGTGAAACTCGCTATCACATAAGAGTAGTTGAGGGGAATAGTGTAGATGCATTTAAGGGAAGGATAGATAAACACATGAGGGCGAAAGGAATAGGATATGTTGATGGGGTTAGGTGAAAAGGGGTGGGAGGAGGCTCGTGTGGAGCTTCTAACATGTCTTTCATTTGAACAAATTCTGTTGCAAGTTTTGACTATTAGTGGAAAAGTATCTTGTGCAGTAATCACCGAAAGTATGTGTGTGCTTGCAAAATAAAGTCAGCATGCACAGGGTCACATCACCACCAACAGCTCCGACACAGTACCCCAGCTGCCTGGAGGAGTGAAAACCAACACACTTCCTGCTCTTTTTTCACAGTTTGCATTTCACGGATATCGAATGCACAGATCTGACACTTGAAATCGATAAAATGCCAGCACAATTTTGCAGAGTTGCTTTCACAGCTCAAAGGCGAGAACCCTGGCTGCCTGTCGCCTGATCGGCTGTAGCCCTCTTGCCTCCCCCACCCATATGGGTAATGTTTCCCTGGGGGCATGATCAGTTTTATAAATTCCTCCTGATTGTGCTGTGTGTGAAAAACACACCCGCACCAGCATATTATTGAAATTTCCGCCACAAAGATAAATGTGCCATTCTCTTCCCCTTGGTGGTAGATCAGGTGACAAAGGCTACATGAAGCAGATACTGACTTATAGTCAAGGTGAGAAGAGGTGCCTTAAAATTAGTCTCAGTATCACTGGGCTACTGGGCAAAATAAGTTAAGAATACCTGCTCCCAATTGCTATCCAGTGAGTCATGCTGGGGAATGAAGCTTGGTTGAGAGGCCCAACATGGTGAGATAGCCGGGCGATCACCACTCATCATCTAGTCTCATATGCGAAGAAAGTCCACTTCATTGGACAGAAATGGACACCGAGCCAAAGAATGAGATATTAGGAAAAAGAAAGATTTGCATTTATATAGCATCTTTCACAACCACCGGACGTCCCAAAGCGCTTTACAGTCAATGGAGGATAAAAGCTCAATTCATGTACAAAGAATGAGGAAGACTTTAACCATTCTCTTTACTTCCTCCTTTGTTTAATTACTGTTAGGTGAAGGACAAACAAGCATGATCACAGTAACTTGAAGCGAATGGAATTCTTGATGTTGATGAAAGGCCAATATAACCATCCAATCCACACCAGGCGCTGCCTTCTCCACTGCATTTTGACCCTTTATTGAAGCCCCATACCCCAATATTATTGGAAAACTGGGAGTGGCGTGTGTTCGGTACACTGACCTCCACACTCTCAACAAGTGAGGCTCCACTGGGGAATTTCGCCTCACCATAGACACTTTACTTCCAAGTGTTTTCCTGCAGCTGAACTGGAATGAATGCTTTTCTACCTTGTTAAATAGAGAAGTTCAAACAGTGCAGTTGGGAACAAAGGCTGTTAAGATTGGATCTCACCAAAGTATATAAAATATTTAATAATTAGAGATAAGGTAAACCCAGGATAATTATTTAAAAAGTGGGACCTGAGGACGTAAAATGACAATTAAATTCAGAACCGATATCAGAGAGAATTTATAAAGAGTGATTTAGAATAATAATAGTAAGAACAGAAAGACTTGCATTTATTTATACAGTACCTCATCTATAATCTAGGCTGACACTCCAGTGTAGTGCTGAGGGAGTGCTGCACTGTCACAGGGGACGTTAATCTGAGGCCCCGTCTGCCCTCTCAGGTGGACTTAAAATATCCGATGGTCACTATTGGAAGAGCAAGGGAGTTCTCCCCACTGTCCTGGACAATATTTATCTCTCAACCAACATCACTGAAACAAATTATCTACCCAATTAATCACATTGCTGTTTGTGGGAGTTTGCTGTGCGCAAATTGGCTGCCGCGTTTCCTAAATTACAACAGCGGCTACACTTCAAAAGTATTTCTTCATTGGCTGTGACTTGGTTTGGGAGGTCCTAGGGCCATGAAAGGCACTATATGGATGCAAGTTCTCTTTTGTTAGGCATCTCAATGTCCTTCATATGAATTACCTTTTGAAATGAAATCACTGTTGTTATTAGGAAAACATGGCAACCAATTTTCACACAGCAAGATCCCATAAACAGCAAATATGAGATGAATATATATGGTTAATCTGTTTTTGATGATACTGGTTAAGGGAAGAGTAGTGCAAGGAAGGTAGTGCAGGGGTCCCCTGTGGTCATCCCCCTGCAAAACAGATACACTACTTTGAGTACTGTTGGGGGGATGACTCATCAGGGGAGGGCAGCAGCAGCCAAGTTCATGGCACCGTGGCTGGCTCTGCTGCACAGGAGGGCAGGAAAAAGAGTGGGAGCGTGATAGTGATAGGGGATTCAATGGTGAGGGGAATAGATAGGCGTTTCTGCGGCCGCAACCGAGACTCCAGGATGGTATGTTGCCTCCCTGGTGCAAGGGTCAAGGATGTCCCGGAGCGGGTGCAGGACATTCTGAAATGGGAAGGAGAACAGCCAGTTGTTGTGGTGCACATTGGTACCAACGACATAGTTAAAAAAGGGATGAGGTCCTACGAAACGAATTTAAGGAGCTAGGAGCTAAATTAAAAAGTAGGACCTCAAAAGTAGTAATCTCGGGATTGCTACCAGTGCCACGTGCTGGTCAGAGTAGGAATTGCAGGATAGCGCAGATGAATACGTGGCTTGAGCAGTGGTGCAGCAGGGAGGGATTCAAATTCCTGGGGCATTGGAACCGGTTCTGGGGGAGGGGGACCAGTACAAACAGAACGGTCTGCACCTGGGCAGGACTGGAACCAATGTCCTAGGGGGAGTGTTTGCTCATGCTGTTGGGGAGGAGTTAAATTAATATGGCAGGGGGATGGGAACCAATGCAGGGAGACAGAGGGAGACAAAAAGGAGGCAAAAGCAAAAGACAGAAAGGAGATGAGGAAAAGTGGAGGGCAGAGAAACCCAAGGCAAAGAACAAAAAGGGCCACTGTACAGCAAAATTCTAAAAGGACAAAGGGTGTTAAAAAAACAAGCCTGAAGGCTTTGCGTCTTAATGCAAGGAGTATCCGCAATAAGGTGGATGAATTAACTGTGCAAATAGATGTAAACAAATATGATGTGATTGGGATTACGGAGACGTGGCTCCAGGATGATCAGGGCTGGGAACTCAACATCCAGGGGTATTCAACATTCAGGAAGGATAGAATAAAAGGAAAAGGAGGTGGGGTAGCATTGCTGGTTAAAGAGGAGATTAATGCGATAGTTAGGAAAGACATTAGCTTGGATGATGTGGAATCTATATGGGTAGAACTGCAGAACACCAAAGGGCAAAAAACGTTAGTGGGTGTTGTGTACAGACCTCCAAACAGTAGTAGTGATGTTGGGGAGGGCATCAAACAGGAAATTAGGGGTGCATGCAATAAAGGTGCAGCAGTTATAATGGGTGACTTTAATATGCACATAGATTGGGCTAGCCAAACTGGAAGCAATACGGTGGAGGAGGATTTCCTGGAGTGCATAAGGGATGGTTTTCTAGACCAATATGTCGAGGAGCCAACTAGGGGGGAGGCCATCTTAGACTGGGTGTTGTGTAATGAGAGAGGATTAATTAGCAATCTCATTTTGCGAGGCCCCTTGGGGAAGAGTGACCATAATATGGTGGAATTCTGCATTAGGATGGAGAATGAAACAGTTAATTCAGAGACCATGGTCCAGAACTTAAAGAAGGGTAACTTTGAAGGTATGAGGCGTGAATTGGCTAGGATAGATTGGCGAATGATACTGAAGGGGTTGACTGTGGATGGGCAATGGCAGACATTTAGAGACCGCATGGATGAATTACAACAATTGTACATTCCTGTCTGGCGTAAAAATAAAAAAGGGAAGGTGGCTCAACCGTGGCTATCAAGGGAAATCAGGGATAGTATTAAAGCCAAGGAAGTGGCATACAAATTGGCCAGAAATAGCAGCGAACCCGGGGACTGGGAGAAATTTAGAACTCAGCAGAGGAGGACAAAGGGTTTGATTAGGGCAGGGAAAATGGAGTACGAGAAGAAGCTTGCAGGGAACATTAAGGCGGATTGCAAAAGTTTCTATCGGTATGTAAAGAGAAAAAGGTTAGTAAAGACAAACGTAGGTCCCCTGCAGTCAGAATCAGGGGAAGTCATAACGGGGAACAAAGAAATGGCAGACCAATTGAACAAGTACTTTGGTTCGGTATTCACTAAGGAGGACACAAACAACCTTCCGGATATAAAAGGGGTCAGAGGGTCTCGTAAGGAGGAGGAACTGAGGGAAATCTTTATTAGTCGGGAAATTGTGTTGGGGAAATTGATGGGATTGAAGGCCGATAAATCCCCAGGGCCTGATGGACTGCATCCCAGAGTACTTAAGGAGGTGGCCTTGAAATAGTGGATGCATTGACAGTCATTTTCCAACATTCCATTGACTCTGGATCAGTTCCTATCGAGTGGAGGGTAGCCAATGTAACCCCACTTTTAAAAAAAGGAGGGAGAGAGAAAACAGGGAATTATAGACCAGTCAGCCTGACCTCAGTAGTGGGTAAAATGATGAAATCAATTATTAAGGATGTCATAGCAGCGCATTTGGAAAATGGTGACATGATAGGTCCAAGTCAGCATGGATTTGTGAAAGGGAAATCATGCTTGACAAATCTTCTGGAATTTTTTGAGGATGTTTCCAGTAGACAAAGGAGAACCAGTTGATGTGGTATATTTGGACTTTCAGAAGGCTTTCGACAAGGTCCCACACAAGAGATTAATGTGCAAAGTTAAAGCACATGGGATTGGGGGGAGTGTGCTGACGTGGATTGAGAACTGGTTTTCAGACAGGAAGCAAAGAGTAGGAGTAAATGGGTACTTTTCAGAATGGCAGGCAGTGACTAGTGGGGTACCACAAGGTTCTGTGCTGGGGCCCCAGCTGTTTACATTGTACATTAATGATTTAGACGAGGGGATTAAATGTAGTATCTCCAAATTTGCGGATGACACTAAGTTGGGTGGCAGTGTGAGCTGCGAGGAGGATGCTATGAGGCTGCAAAGTGACTTGGATAGGTTAGGTGAGTGGGCAAATGCATGGCAGATGAAGTATAATGTGGATAAATGTGAGGTTATCCACTTCGGTGGTAAAAACAGAGAGACAGACTATTATCTGAATGGTGACAGATTAGGAAAAGGGAAGGTGCAACGAGACCTGGGTGTCATGGTACATCAGTCATTGAAGGTTGGCATGCAGGTACAGCAGGCGGTTAAGAAAGCAAATGGCATGTTGGCCTTCATAGCGAGGGGATTTGAGTACAGGGGCAGGGAGGTGTTGCTACAGTTGTACAGGGCCTTGGTGAGGCCACACCTGGAGTATTGTGTACAGTTTTGGTCTCCTAACTTGAGGAAGGACATTCTTGCTATTGAGGGAGTGCAGCGAAGATTCACCAGACTGATTCCCGGGATGGTGGGACTGACCTATCAAGAAAGACTGGATCAACTGGGCTTGTATTCACTGGAGTTCAGAAGAATGAGAGGGGACCTCATAGAAACGTTTAAAATTCTGACGGGTTTAGACAGGTTAGATGCAAGAAGAATGTTCCCAATGTTGGGGAAGTCCAGAACCAGGGGTCACAGTCTGAGGATAAGGGGTAAGCCATTTAGGACCGAGATGAGGAGAAACTTCTTCACCCAGAGAGTGGTGAACCTGTGGAATTCTCTACCACAGAAAGTAGTTGAGGCCAATTCACTAAATATATTCAAAAGGGAGTTAGATGAAGTCCTTACTACTCGGGGGATCAAGGGGTATGGCGAGAAAGCAGGAAGGGGGTACTGAAGTTTCATGTTCAGCCATGAACTCATTGAATGGCGGTGCAGGCTAGAAGGGCTGAATGGCCTGCTCCTGCACCTATTTTCTATGTTTCTATGTTTCTATGATCAGAATGTGGAAAGTCAAGTGTGCCAAGAAACAAAAATGTAATGAAACTCAACACAGAGGGGAAGGGAAAAAAGTGATGAGGTGTGAGATAGACTTTTCACCAGTCTCTGGCTTAATTAGAGGAAAGGGAGAAAAAACACTGGAAATAATCTTAGGTTTGAATACAAAATATTTTACTAATAAATGTAGCTCACTCAAATAATAAAATAATCGTGATAAGAAATAATGAATGACCATACTGTAAAGTATTTGAAGTATTTCCTGAACTATCCCTGTGGCAGTGGAATGTATAATTGGAGTTTTAACTCTCTCACTGGGAACTTAATGAGACAGGAAGGTTTGGCAATAAAGCATATTTCACAGATCAAACTGAGCTGAGGAACTTCACTCCTACCTAATGGTCAATTCAGTTGCTTAACTATCCTCTCCAGATATTCTGGGGCAACATTTAGGCCTCGTTAGCCAGTACTGAAGAGGTCGATCATGATTTTCCTGTTATTAATTTTAACAATCAGGAACTCTGCGCCTGAACGTCTAAATCTGGCCTCCTCTGGGTGAGGCTCTGCTTCGGGAGCATGGACTTTTAAAATTGATCCCAGTACTTAGGGTTTTCAGTGTCCCCCACCCCCCAAAAAAAATCAAATGACACTAAAAGGGAAAAAGGTCATTTTATGTTAACTTTTTGAAATAATCCTTTCTCTAAGACAACAACGTTTATCGTGCACTTCCTCAGGTTTACCGCTCCATCATCATGATGTTGCCAGACACTCCATTCTGCCAAACCTCCGCCAATGGAGCAGGAGACTCAAGGAAATTCCCATGGCTATTTTACCCAGCAGTGATTGAGGATCATTAAATTTAGGAAATGGCACTGATGATAACGAGGTTGAGTTTCCGCTTTGGGTGCAATTGGAAATTATCCACTAATATTTCCAGTGGAAATTCCCAGTGTAACTGATGCCCTGCAAAATGTGTATTTTACCTTTTAAACAACCCAGTCTTTTTTTTAGATACGGTTTAAAGAAAAGAGTACATACACTGGATTAAAATTTTAAAGATCAGCCTTGTATACAAAGTTTTACAAGTAAACACACACAAAATCTACAATTATTTACAATATATTGTTAAAAATGCTCAGACTCTCCCCTCTGGCACCACTCCAGAGACTGGAGATAATCACCTTGAACATCTCTCTGTATCTCTCTGCTTTCTCTCCCAACATCCCCTCTATTCCCTTTGGTCATGCAGTCACGGCTTGAACTGGTCATTTCAGGCTAAGCAAATCATTACTGTCAATATACAAATGAAATAAAAAATTGAATTAATGAGCGACTCTCTATTAAGATGATTAAAGTCATGCCGTTGCATATCTGTTGACCGTGTACAGCTTAGAATTGCTGAACAAAAATGAATGAATTTTGTAAAAAAATTCTAAAGAGCTCCAAAGATATCCCGCAGCTTCCAAACTCACACGAGTTTACACCTCTGCAGCTTGACTGCCTTTGAAGGGAACTTGGAATTTGCTTTAAGATGATGATGATGAAAATATCAAGCTATTGAAGAACTAAAGTGGTGTGTCGGATCCAGGACAAGTGGGGCAATGGGAAGGGGAGGGTAAGCGAGGGGGAAAGTGGAGGGCGGGGGAGGGGGGAGCATCGACGTAACTATCCAAGTTCAGCTACTTTACTTTGAACACTTTAAAGAGCCCCTGCCTTATAAACCAGTAACTGTGCATGCTGGAAATCTGAGCCAGTGGAGAGAAGAGACAACTTAAGATTGTGGCTGTGGAGGGAGTCCACGCCCAATACACTAACCTCCTCTGCACTGACCTTTCTGCATGGAATGTGGAAAAGCACATTTATTGTCCATCCCTAGATCGCCTGGGGGTATTACGAATCAAGTACAGTGTGGGACTGGAGTCACATGCAGGCCAGCCGGGTAAGGATTTCCCTTCCCTAAATTACATTAGTGAACCAGTGGGTTTTTAACAACAATCCAACAGGTTGTATGGTCACTTTCCTGGTTGCAGTCCACAAATCATCAGATTTATTGAATTCAGTTTTATAATTTGACATGATGGGATTTGAACTCATGACCTCTGGGTTGCTCGTCCAGAACCAGAATTACTGGTCTCCTGTACCCTTATTGGCTGTGAGCTTTAGATTTTGTTTCTATCTTGTATTCTGCCGTTCTGGAGGTGAAAAATGTGAGGAGTGTGAACTGCGCAAATGAGACTATAGACAGCACCTTGACACGTGCGGCTCGCCGCTCTCCTCCCTCCCTCTCCCCTTCCCCCTCTCCTGCCTCTCTCTCCTCCTCTCCCGCCTCTCCCGCCTCCTCCTCCTCTCCCCTTTCCCCTCTCCCTCCTTCTCTCCCCTCTCCTGCCTCTCCCCTTCCCTGCCTCTCCCCTTTCCCGCCTCTCTCTCCCTCCTCTTCCCTTTACCGCCTCTTGCTCTCCCCTCTCCTGCCTCTCCCTTCTCCTCCCCCTTTTCCCGCCTCTCTGCTCTTCCTCTCTCCCCCCACCCTCCGACCAAAACTACTATGGGAAATGAATCAGGAAAGATTCGGCAGGAGGTTTATATACCACGGGATGCTTGGAATCACGACCCGGAGCAAAACAGAGCGGGAGAAGCTGTTGATATAAACACACGATACAGCTCCCTCGTCTCCAGCCGTGAGGGGAAAGTCTGATCTGGAGCTCGAAGCAGTAGGAATAAAAATCAGGAGTTCAGCAGTTCAAGGAGCAGCCACAGCACCAGCATCTTGGGCCAACTGGGGACAGCCAATAAATGCCGACCTTACCATCCCGAGAACAGAGAAGTGATCAGTCACATTGATCCGTGGACTATTTTCCATCCGATGCACTCCCGATGTATAAAGTTCTTTCCTAGGAGAGAGCCAAAAAACTCCAAGTATGTAATTGAAGCCTGGCTTTTGGATGATGAGCCACAATTTTTCAAGAATTCGGCATGTGTCGTAGAGGAGAACGGGTGTCCTGAGCTGTAGCTCGGGCAATGGGGGGGCAAAACCAAATTTTGCAATCCAAGTCCTTCCCTCTAATTTGGAGAGGTCGCTGGCACGGAGAAAGCTGGCCACAAAAGGACAAAATCATGGCGACAATCCAGATGTTTTATGCAACAGCCAATGTCCTTGGGGAGGGGGTTGTTTAGCTGGGTGGTGTTACACAGTAGGGCAATGTCCAGGTACAGTGAGGAGGGGGGAATGTCGCATCAGGGGCAGCAACAGTAACAGCAGAAGATTTGTCGACAAATGTTGTTCCTCTTGTGCGCCACCGCCTTCTTCAGCTGAACTTTGGCCTCGCCAACGTAATCTTGGACTTTCTGCACATTCGCTTCGATGATGTTCAGTGTCTCTGATTGTTGCTCCACCAACACGGCCATCTGCAGGAACAGATCATGGATGTCCCGAACTCGGCACTCCAGCTTCAGTAGTTCCCGGTGGCGTTGCTCGATTTCCGACAGTGCAGTCCGTGCCCCTCGTACCTCACTCAGCAGGTTCCCAGAGAACACGTCCCACTTGCCCTGCTCTATCATGTCCTCCATCTCGTTACTGGACATGTCCTTCCCCATGATCTCCAGTTGCCGCTGGATTCGGGTCTTGCAGTTTTCACGCTGCTTCATCTCCTCCGTGTTATACTGCAACATGGCGTCATGAAAAGCGTGCAAGAGGACAAAGTGCTGTGCCTGGGCAATGCGAACAATGGCAGCATTGGGCCCATGAGTATCCGTTATCTCTTCCATGTAGTTGGTCAGGTCCCGCAGCCTCCCGTGGATCTTCTCACCCCGGCTTTTTATGTCTTTAGCAATAGAATTTGAATCCCGCTTGATGCTGCTGAGGCGTCGCATTGAGGTCAGGAAGCGGGTGTTCTGCTTTCCTAGACGTCTAATGTCCACTTTCAGTCGTCCATTTTCCTCCTGGATCTGCTGCACTTCCTTGTAAAGCACATTTAAAATGAAGTCGCATTCAAACACCAAGCTTTCCTGAGGGGAACCCAAGTCATCGTGGGACTCTGTCGGCTCTTGATAAGATTTCGAACACTCTATCAATTCCTCGAGTCTGTCCTTCATTGTTTCTGAAAGGACACACGAAATCAAGATAAGTAAAACAAAATGACACCAGCAATAATAAAGTAGTAACCTCCATGTAGCATAAGAACTGAATTTACAATATCCAATAAAAAAAAGAAAAACTTGCATTTATATAGCACCTTTCACAACCTCAGCCAATGAATTACTTTCGATGTGTAGTCACTGCTGTAATGTAGGAAACGCAGCAACCAATGTCTGCACAGCAAGATACCACCAACCACAATGAGATAATGACCAGACCTTCTGTTTTAAGTGATGTTGGTTGATGGATAAATGTTGGCCAAGACACTGGGGAGAATTCTCTTGTTCTTATCGAATCGTGTTATGGGATCTTTTACATCCACCCAAGTGGGCAGACTAAAGTTAAATGTCTCATCTGAGAGACAGCACCTCTAACTGTGCAGCATTCCCTCATTACTGCCCATGCGACAGTGTGGCACTCCCTCAGTTCTTCCCTTCCAACAGTGCAGCTCTCCCTCAGTACTGCCTCTCCGACAGTACAGTGCTCCAACAGTACTGACCCTCCGACAGTACAGTGGTCGGTCAGTATTGCCCCTCCAACATTGCAGCGTCCGACAGTGCTGTGCTCCCTCAGTACTGCCCATCCGACAGTGCAATGCTCCCTCAGACTGCTACTTGGACAGTGCAGCACTCCCTCAGTACTGCCCCTCCGACAGTGAAGTGCTCACTCAGTACTGCCCTTCCAACAGTGCAGCGCTCTCTCTGTACTGCTCCTCTGACAGTGCAGCGCTTACTCAGTATTGCCCCTCTGATAGTGCAGTGCTCTCTCTGTACTCCCCCTCCAACAGTGTAGTGCTCCCTCAGTACTGAAACATAGAAAATAGGTGCAGGAGTAGGCCATTCGGCCCTTCGAGCCTGCACCACCATTCAATATGATCATGGCTGATCATGCAACTTCAGTACCTCATTCCTGCTTTCTCTCCATACCCCTTGATCCCTTTGGCCGTAAGAGCCACATCTAACTCCCTTTTGAATATATCTAACGAACTGGCCTCAACAACTTTCTGTGGTCGAGAATTCCACAGGTTCACAATTCTCTGAGTGAAGAAGTTTCTCCTCATCTCGGTCTTAAATGGCTTACCCCTTGTCCTTAGACTGTGACCCCAACATCGGGAACATTGTTCCTGCATCTAACCTGTCCAATCCCGTCAGAATTTTATATGTTTCTATGAGATCCCCTCTCATTCTTCTAAATTCCAGTGAATATAAGCCTAGTCGATCCAGTCTTTCTTCATATGTCAGTCCTGCCATCCTGGGAATCAGTCTGGTGAACCTTCGCTGCACTCCCTCAATAGCAAGAACGTCCTTCCTCAGATTAGGAGACCAAAACTGTACACAATATTCAAGGTGTGGCCTTACCAAGGCCCTGTACAACTGCAGTAAGACTTCCCTGCTCCTATTCTCAAATCCTCTCGCTATGAATGCCAACATGCCATTTGCCTTCTTCACCGCCTGCTGTACCTGCATGCCAACTTTCAATGACTGATGTACCGTGACACCCAGGTCTCGTTGCACCTCCACTTTTCCTAATCTGTCACCATTCAGATAATATTCTGCCTTCCTGCTTTTGCCACCAAAGTGGATAACCTCACATTTATCTACATTATACTGCATCTGCCATGCATTTGCCCACTCACCTAACCTGTCCAAGTCACCCTGCAGCCTCTTAGCATCCTCCTCACAGCTCACACTGCCACCCAGCTCAGTGTCATCTGCAAACTAGGAGATATTACATTCAATTCCTTTGTCTAAATCATTAATGTATATTGTAAATAGCTGGGGTCCCAGCACTGAACCTTGCAGTACCCCACTAGTCATTGACTGCCATTCTGAAAAGGACCCGTTTATTCCTACTCTTTGCTTCCTTTCTGCCAACCAGTTCTCTATCCACGTCAATACATTACCCCCTACACCATGTGCTTTAATTTTGCACACTAATCTCTTGTGTGGGACCTTGTCAAAAGTCTTTTGAAAGTCGAAATACACCACATCCACTGGTTCTCCCTTGTCCACTCTACTAGTTACATCCTCAAAACATTCTAGAAGATTTGTCAAGCATGATTTCCCTTTCATAAATCCATGTTGACTTGGACCAATCCTGTCACTGCTTTCCAAATGCGCTGCTATTACATCTTTACTGATCCTCCAATAGTGTAGTGCTCCCTCAGTACTGTCCCTCCAACAGTGCAGCACTCCCTTAGTACTGCCCCTCTGACAGTGCAGCGGTCCATCAGTACTGACTCTGTGATAGTGCAGTGCTCCATCACTACTGACCCTCTGCCCTCAAAAGTTTATCACCATCCTCCGCCTGCTTCACCATGACATGCAAGCCTTGATCCTGACCAACGGAGCCACCACAGACCCAATTCACGTTCGGATCGGGGTCAAGCAAGGCTGTGTCATCGCATCAACGCTCTTCTCGATCTTCCTTGCTGCAATGCTCCATCCCACCCTCAGCAAGCTCCCCTCTGGAGTGGAGCTAAATTGCAGAACCATCAGGAAGCTGTTCAACCTCCGTCGCCTCCAGGCCAGATCCAAGGTTGTCCCATCCTCTATCATTGAATTACAGTACGCAGATGACGCCTGCGTCTACACACACTCGGAGGCCGAACTCCAAGCCATCAACACCTTCACCGAGGTGTACGAGAGCATGGGCCTTACACTAAACATCTGTAAGACAAATTGTCCTCTATCAACCTGCCCTCACCACACAGCACTGCCTCCCGGTTATCAAAGTCCACAACGAGGCCTTGGACAACGTGAACCATTTTCCATACCTCAGGAAACTACTGTCAACAAGGACAGACATCGACGACGAGGTCCAGCACCACCTTCAGTGTGCCAGTGCAACCTTCGGTCGCCTGAGGAAAAGAGTGTTTGAAGACCAGGCCCTCAAACCCGGCACCAAGCTCTTGGTCTACAGAGCAGTAGTGATACCCGCCCTCTTATATGCTTCAGAGACACGGACCATGTACAGCAGGCACCTCAAAACATGAGAAGTACTACCAACGCTGCCTCTGCAAGATCCTACAAATTCATTGTCAGGATAGGTGCACCAACGTCAGTGTTCTCGCTCAGACCAACATCCCCAGCATCGAAGCATTGACCACGCTCGATCAGCTCCGATGGACGGACCACCTCGTCCGCATGCCCGATACGAGACTCCCAAAACAACTGCTCTAGTCAGAGCTTCGACATGGCAAGTGAGCCCCAGGTGAGCATAGGAAATGCTTCAAGGACAGCCTTAAAGCCTCCTTAAAAAAGTGCAACATCCCCACCGACATCCAGGAATCCCTGGCCCAAGACCGTTCAAAGTGGAGGAAAAGCATCCGGGATGGTGTTGAACACCGAGTCTCATTGCCAAGAGCAAGCTGAAGCCAAGAGTAGGCAGCGGAAGGAGCACGCGGCAACCCAGGCACCCCACCCAGCCGTTCCTTCAACAACCATCTGCCCCACCTGTGACAGAGTCTGTAGGTCCCACACTGGACTCATCAGTCACCTGAGAACTAATTTCCAGTGTGGAAGTAAGTAATCCTCGACTCAGAGACTGCATAAGAAGACAGCCACTCCAATAATACAGCACTTCCTCAATACTGTCCCACCGGCAGTGAAGTGCTCACTCAGTACTGTCCTTCCAACAGTGCAGCTTTCCCTCTGTACTGCCCCTCCGACAGTGCAGCGCTCCCTCAGTACTGCCCCAGTGTTGGCATAGATTATGTGTTCAAGTCACTGGTGGGACATAGAATTACTTAGGATAGTAATAGGACAGAAACAGTCCATTCGGCTCAACCAGTCCATGCCGCTGTTTATGCTCCACTCGAGCCTCCTTCCGTCTTTCCTCATCTAAGTCTATCAGTATAACCCTCTATTCACTTCTCCCGCACATGCTTATCTAGCCTCCCCTTAAATGCATCCATACTATTTACCTCAACAACTTCCTCTGGTAGCGAGTTCCAAATTCTCACCACGCTCTGGGTAACAAAGTTTCTTCTGAATTCCCTATTTGATTTGTTGGTGACCATCTTACATTGATGGCCTCTACTTATGATTTTTCCCACAAGTGAAAACACTCTCTGTATCCACTCGATCAAAACCTTTCATAATTTTAAAGACCTCTATTAGGTCACCTCTCAGCCTTTTTTCAAATGAAGAGACCCAGCTTGTTCATCCTTTTCACATAGATATATCCTTGCATTTCTGGTTTCATCCTTGTAAACCTTCTCTGCACCAAAGCCTCTATATCCAACCCCCAAGTTAGAGAGCCTCGGCGCTAGTTTCCTGTAATTGTTCAGAGATTCCCTTCAAATTGCCATCAGATTTTCGGGCGTAGTCATTGTATTGTAATGTTTTTGTGTCTTTTGTCCTCCTTGAGACTTGCTCTGTGGTTTCAGTTTTCTCGAATGGATTGTTACGTCACCAGACTAAGTCACACGAAAAATGGAAATAAAAGCAGAAAATGCTGGAGATACTCAGCAGGTCAGGCAGCATCTGTGGAGAAACAAAGTTACTTTCCTCAAAATGGGAAAGCTTCCCGGATGGCAGCTCCTTACGCACACTGCGCCCGAACGATGTCAAATGAGTCGAAACTTCCATAATCATCCTTAAAAAGAGTTTGGCATTTTCCTCGGCCCCTGAATATTTATGCTAATTTACGCCCATTTTATGTTCCCGCTATTCTAATCCGATTCGCGGGAAATGTGAGAGTAACTTGACTGGCAGAACGGGCGCATTCCAGGTCTAATTTACCGGTTGCTGCCACAAGGGAAATTCCAGCCTATCACCTGGTCTTCCTGCTCTTCATTGCGTGTAGGAATGACAACTGCCCCATACCCTCCTCCTTGTGATATTATAGCACCAATACTTAGGACCTTACATTTGCCAAATATTCAGCTCTCTCTGGGGTTGCGGCGACTCTCCGTTGTGCAGAGCCGCTCCCCACCATTCTCCATGTGCCAACCCAGCGGCTGAAACTCGACAGCAGACCGCGAATCTGTCAAATTACTGGTTATATTCACAATAACCTGCTGGATATTAGTCTGCCCAGAAATGGTCTCACTCCCACTGCCTCGCCATTTGGAAACTGAACGCAGGATCCGACACAGACATTTCAAAACATGTGTCTTAGAAAGTGGGAAGCTCGCAAGAGATGATTCATCTGACAAGCTTGCTGGTATTTGCCTCTCGGCGGTCAGGTTCAAACATGCACCAAGCAGCCCTCTCCTTACACACCTCGGCTTTGCTGGGGGAGAGGGAGTTAGGGGAGGGGAGGGAGGAAGAGAGAGAGAAAGAGGGAGAGAGATAGGGGAGGGAGGAAGAGAAAAAGGGGATGGGGTGAGGGAAGGAGGGGGTGAGGGAGCGAGAGAGAGGGGAGAGAGGGTGAAGGGAGAGAGAAGGCGAGGGAGAGAAAATGTGTCGCTGTTTCTCCCTCTCCCCCGATAAGTGTTAAAGTTCTCATGATACTGGTCTCACCGAGCCCTCCCCACCCAGCATTCAGCCGAGAGGCACCGGCCTCTGCCTCACTGATCACTTACATTCATTCAGTTCGGAGCACTTCTGTGAGATGGTCTAGTGAATCTTGAAGTAACTTTGAAGACGAGACTTCAAGTATAACCGCATTCCAGCTATGTGAAATGTATAATTGCACGGATTAAAATGAGATCCGGCCAGGTACATCACTCAGCAATACCGAGCAAGAACGGTGTTCTTTACAGATCCTCCGCTAATCTCTATATAAAGCCTCTGAAAGGTGGAATGATCTGGTGAGCTGCCGTGCCTGGTTCTGCCTCGGCAACTTCAACTAAGCGTAAATACGCTGATTAGCCTCGGGGCTTCCCCAAGGTATTTATACACACCAGTTTAGGGAAAGTCCGTGTCATTTAGGAGAAGACCTTGTTCATACTGAGATGCTGCCTATTGTTTGAAATCTTAGCCAATGCCATTGAGATATCTTTCCAACATTTTAACAACAGTACCAGCTGTGTTTAATGCTCCGGTACATGTTAACCACAGCAAGTCTTCCACATTGGCCAAATATATTTGTTTTGTAACCATCACACTAAACTCGGCTTACTGAACTCCACGCACAGGGCTCCATCATCGATCCTGGAAAAACTGGGCTCCTGCTCTAAACCGCCACCAAAGTTAGAAACGGGCCCAGCCCAGCCTGACATTACACATGGACTCACTGCTCTCGCATGGTTATTGTATTTTAACCAACTCCTCACCCAGTACCCAGGAATCCAGCTCCCCAGGGACCTTGGCTGGAAACTGCTGACGTGTGAAGATACTGGAGAGTTGCTGGTGCCACTGCACCAATCAGAAAGGGGGAGATCCAAAAAAGCTGAATTCAATCTATAAGCATGAATTTCAGAATGACTCACTGATCGGATATTCCACCTGCTTTCGCCCCACTCCCACACAGAGGTAAAGCCAATGCCAGCAGCATCAAACAAGTCTTAATCCCATCAGCTGATGTACAGGACTCTAGGATGGCATCAGCATAGCAATGGGAAGATGAACTGTTTATTACTTCTGGTTAATAAGAGGAACATCTTCAGAGCGACACTTCCCTGTTTGGGTAATTCTGTTTTCTCCCTTTTCTTTATTTGTAGAGTCTCGTTGTGCTGTGCACCTTCTCTGAGTTCAGAAACGGGAACCCAAGTTCCCAGCAGTGGCAATCCAGTGTTAATTTGGCTCAATTGGTAGCCTGAGTCAGGAGGTTGTGGGTTCAAGTCCCACTCCTGGGACTTGAGCCCATAATTCAGACTGACACTTTAGTGCAATACTGAGGGAGTCTTCTCCTTCTTCTTAGGCAGTCCCCCGGAGTCGAGGATGACGTGTTTCCACCCGATGAGTTCTAAGGTGGCTGAGGGAGTGCTGCACTGTTGGAAGTGCCATCTTTCAGATGAGCCTGTTCAGGTGAATGCAGAAGATCCCATGACTATTTCCCCTCCCTCAACTAACACTTAAAACAGGTGGTCTAGGTCATTATCTCATTGGATGTTTGTGGGAGCTTGCCGTGTACACATTGGCTGCCGCATTTCCTACATTACAACAGAGACTACACTTCAAAAGTACTTCATTGGCTTTGGGATGCCCTGAGGTTGTGCTATAAAAGCAAATCTTTTCTATTACACTGCTGCCAGGAAGTGGGGAAAAGGAACCTGTGTGACTGGCTCTCTGGTTTCCATTCCCCCTCTTGTAGGATATGTTCCGTTCTGCTGAATGGCTTCCAACCCTGGAGCAGTCCATATCAGGAGCCTGGCATATGGAGTATTATCTGAAACTTCCTCTCCCTACCACCTAACACTGAACCTCGTAGCTCGGACACACTACAACTACAGCTTTAGACAGAACTGCTTGGACATCAACAAAAGATAATTATCCAAACATTTCTCCAAAAAGTCAGTGCCCCTTTAAATGGTCACCTGGAGGTGGGGACGCTAAAGAGTGACAAAAAAATTAAAATGACAATAGGAAGCAATTACCAAATGAACAACCGGATCTTTGGTTAATGGGAATACCATCCTGACTTGGACACATTTTTAAGAGTGGAAGCAAGTCTTCCTCGATTCCTAGGGATTGCCTATGATGATGACCTATGATCCTCGTAAATCTCCTGGAACTCCCGACCTAACAGCACAATGGGAGCACCTTCGCCACATGGACTGCAGCAGTTGAAGGAGAAGGCCCACCACCACTTCCTCAGGGTATCTACGGATGGACAATGAATGCCACCAGTTATCCCATGGAAGAATGGACAGTATCCTCCTGCTTCAGTTAAAAATGTTGAATGGTCTTAGAACAAACTAGAGAATGTGAAATATCTCATCATTTCCTCACACCCCTTACTGTCTGTGTGCCTTCAACCTATTTAGTTGAGCTTCTGAGGTTATGTTTAGGAAGGCTGATTTCCCAGGTGAGATATGGCTAGTGTCCTGCATGACTCCTAACTGGTTAAGCTTGCTAAACTGGTCTATTTCATTTATTATATATGCAGAATATTTCATGCTTCAACTCTTTCAGTTGAGTTGACCATTATTTTATTTTATTTAAAAGCCTTTCTATCACAGTAACAAAATTAAAATCTATTTCTAAAGCAAAACTGCATATTAACGAACCTATTTTCTCAGCTTGAGCTATGGTTGTTTTGAGAACAGGAAATGCTGGTCACTCACCAAGATAACCCCCAGAAATAGTCCTGCTCGTGGAATGAGATAGCACGCAGAGTTCTCGGAACAGACTCACTTGCTGCTGCCGGGTAGAAGAGTTGCGTTGAGCAGTCGGGACTTGTCTCGGAGAGTTTGAGCTCCTTGAACCTGCTTCTTTCCTATAATTTGTTAAAAGCAGGGCACCCTTCAGAGTCTCCCAGGCACTTTTCATGCACTTAATGTGCAAACCAGTTGAGAGGATGGTGTCGGAACCCTGTACATCTGGCCAGGATGTGACACTTTCAGCCTCTTCCTGTTTGAAGTGTTTAGCTGAGGCTGAGGGGAGGATAGGCAGTGGTCTTCCTGCTCCGTCTTGAACTAATGCAGGATGGAATCAGCACCCAGTCACTGTGCAGCCCAGGGTGAGACTGCTGAGCCCAGTATTGGGAGGTGGTGTTATTGTACCATGTGATTATAACATCGTTCTGGGAAGTGACACGGTGATAAAGAAACCGTTTCCTTTCCTATGGGTAAGCATGGTTGATGATCAGGCATGTACAGGCGAACGGCAGAGGAAAGAGAGATGATATGCAGTTCCTATTATAACAAACTGATAGCCACAAAGAAACCTCATTCACTCAGAATTTCCCCTCTAGATACAGTACATGAAATATAAATGCATACTCATTGTTGCCTTAACCTATATGTGTTTCATTTTGTGTCATTTGAATAATGAATTCACACTAGAATGGCAGGGATTGTTTGTGAGTTGAGGGCTCCCAGTCTCTGCTTCCTCTTTCTCTGTAATTCACGATAGTACTGAAATCTCCAGCGATGGAACCTGCTGTCACAGAATGTCATGTCTGTTTGTTCTTTCCGTAACCCAAGAACATCTGTAAATTCCAGGTAGCCTGAGGCATCAGTGCCCACAGCAATTGAAACGTATAAAGATTGTTGAAAGGAAGAGACATTGATGCCAAGCTAGTTAAGGCATTTGCAACTCCTAGTTATCTTCCTAATCTTGCAAAGTTGTTAAAAATGCATCAATCAGCTATACTACACAGAGATAGCTGCTGAAGAGCAGGGGTGACAGAGGAGAGCTGTACCGAGCACACTGGTCAGTTGTTTAAAATATATTAATTCTTGGGATGTGGGTGTCACTGGCAAGGCCGGCATTTATTGCCCATCCCTAGTTGCCCTTGAGAAGGCAGTGGTGGGCCTTCTTCTTGATCCGCTGCAGTCCATGTAGTGAAGGTACTCCCACAGTGTGCAAGGAGCAGAGCTGAGAAATATTACTGGAGGTAAAGGCAGCAGTAGATCATTGGAGCAAAGGAACAAAATGGGGGCCGATCGCTACAGTAACAGAGAAAGTACGACAGCAATCAGAGAGTAACAGAGAGACACATAGAAGTAACAGTGAAGGAGAAAGAAACACAGCGATAGGGAAAGAGTACCTTCTATTAACCCTATGACAGTCAGGATTGAGGTCGTGTCCGTGCAGATATGGGATACGACCAATGACGGAGGTCAGTGACGCCTGTATCAAGAGCCCTGAAACAGAATGAGCAAATGGATAAATAGAGCGGAAAAGACAAGAGTGGCCTTTTTTAAAGCACGTTTCTGAACTTCCAGGGGGGCGCACACCACTCTCTCTTCCCCCCACCCTCCCAGGAATAATAGATCAGTACTTGTAGAGATGTTGGGGAGAGGCAGGGGCACAGATTAACTCTTCGGGGGGGATGGGGCAAGATCTCGTTAGCTAACTTCCCAGCCTGTGAAATATCACTGTAGCATGTTAGCCACTGAGGTTTGGCTGGTTTTGACAAAACACCAAAATTACGTCCAGTGCTCTTTATGCTCCAAATGTAGCTTCTGGTTACAAAGTACCTTCAGTACAGTCTTGCAGAATCCAGTCCAGCCCACACTGTTAAACAGCACCACCTTTGGAGAAGCACACAAGTAAGACAAACAAAAATAAATATTCAAAAGTAAAGAGGTTTACACACTGAAGCAGTACTTCGCAAAAGTCCAATTCTTGTTAGTCAGCTCACCTATGGTGCTAATGTGGTTCAGTGGGCTATTCGGACATGTAAGGCTCTGGATAAATACACTACCTGCTATAAATCAGAATGGTGCCTTGGCCAATCCCTGTTGAGTTAGCTGTTGTGGCACGGTGACAGCAGGGGTTCTATAATCAATCCAACATCCCATTGCGGTTGGGAAGCAAAGGTTTGTGGTGCTGGGAGAGAGTAAGGACATAAGACTTTGAAGAAAAAGGGTAGGCTATTAGGCCCAAAACAATCTGGGTTCCTGCCCTGATCACAACCTAATCAGTCCTGTTGGATAGTGTACATGCGAGGACCTAAGGTAGGATTGGCCTGCTGAATTTAAACTTAGTTACTAGCAACTGGAGGAGGTGCACCCTCTGCAGCTGAATAGCCTGCCATCACTCCCTTTCAATGGCCAGTTGTGTGATGTACAGAAGTGTGGTTGTGCCATTCCCTGGGGAGTCCTGCTGGTCTCTTCCTGGAGCTAGAGCGAGAGAATCCCTGTGGAATTTCAGGGCTAGCTGGTTCACTGACCCATGAAGGACCGGATCTGTACTCAGCAAGCTCAGCCTCTGTAATGCTTCACTCCTGCGCAATCTGAATTACCGGTTTCTTTTCTCTCTGTGGATGAGGGGCTGTGTCGCGTTGCTCCATTTCCCCGCATCCACACACCCGTTGCCAGTAAGCAAGTGAGAGCCTGTAGCTGGGGCTCCCGCAGACATTTCTTCCCCATCTGCAGGATGACACTGAGCTCCACTCAGGGCTGACAACATTGGGCGCGTGAGGGAGGGGTAAAATAAACTCACCACACCACATCCCAACACTTCACACCGTTAGGTGTTTGAGTTCCAGGGATACAGAACCATTCAGCGCATTTTCTATCTTTTGAAAAACAGGACACAGAATATCATAACAGGGAGGATATAACGATACTTGTTTTCCAAAATGCAGTCAAGGAGCAGATAACTGCCCTGATCAGATGGAGAGCGAATGCACATTTGATTGTGCTCAGTGACACCTTACAAGATGCCGAGTGAGAACTGGCAAGTGAAGAAAACAAGCAGGGGACAGACCCGGGGTGAGAGTGACACAGTCTCAACCAATGACACGTTCAAAGTATCCTTCTCATTTACACAGAGCAGAAGGCAATCGCTACAGACAGGTGGCCTGATGGGGAGCCGGGGGTGGGGGGTGCAATTGTCTGGTGAGAATGATAAGACATAAGAGGAAATGAAACAAGCACTCGGCGTCAGGGAAATCACCTGCTGAGATGTGATTTTATAAAGCAGTTAGTGCCATAATAGCCTAAGCCAGACAAGCCCAACCCTTTGGAGCAGGTGGTCGGGGACATGAGGCAGATGGAGTTCATTGTGGGGAAGTGTGAGGTCATCCACTTTGGATCTGAGAAAGATTAATCGGATTATCTTCACAGTGAGAGACTCGAAGCTGTGGAGCAGCAGAGATTTGACACAAATCACTCAAAGCTAGTCGATGGGTACAAAAAGTAATTTTTTAAAAAGGCTAATGTTGACCTTTATCTCAAGGGCTGGATACAAAGGGAAGGAAGTGATGCTCCAGTTGTACAGAGCCTTGGTCAGACTCCATCTAGAGTACTGGGCACCATCAGTTCTGGGTACCACCCTCAGCAAAGATATATTAGCCTTGGAGGGAGTGCAGCACAAATTCACCAGAATGATACCACTTAGGAGTGAAATCAGGAAGCGTTCTTTCACACAAAGGGTAGTGGAAATCTGGAACCCTCTTCCCCAAAAGCCTGTGAATGCTGGGAGTCAATTGAAATTTTCAAAATTGAGATTGGCTGATTTTTGTACGGTAAGGGTATCAAGGGATTTGGAGCTAAGCCGGGTAAAAGCAGTTGAGGTATGATAACATAAGAAACATAAGAAATAGGAGCAGGAGTAAGACATTTGGCCCCTCGAGCCTGCTCTGCTATTCAATAAGATCGTGGCTGATCTGATCCTGGCCTCAACTCCACTTCCCAGACCTCTCCTCATAACCCTTGACTCCCTTATCATTCAACAATCTGTCTATCTCCACCTTAAATATATTCAATGATCTAGGAACATAGGAACAGATCAGCCATGATTTTATTGAATAGCGGAGCAGGCTCAAGGGGTCAAATGGCCTACTCCTGCTCCTATTTCTTATGTTCTTATGAAAAGGAGGAGGACATTCAGCTCCTCGAGTTTGTTCCGCTATTCAATTAGATCATGGCTGATCTGTATCTCAACTCCCATCACACCGCTTAATCTTCAATCTAGTCAAATGGTGGAACAGGCTCGAGGGGCTGAATGGCCTCCTCCTGTTCCTATGAGTGGTCTGCATATGATTACATGATAATGTGAGCCCCATACATATAAAAAGTGAGAAGCCCCCCAAGATGCTATTGAAAACTTCACATCCACAACTCGTACACACACTGGCAGCTATTCAACCATGACAGCCACGTCACCCAAACATATTGAAAGACTCACTAACACTCTTTCCTCTTGCAGGAGAATGTTGGCTCGTAACCAATGTTCCCCTTGAGCTGTGCGGCTGCTTCAGGAGTCCCGCACAACCAGTGAGCCGGCTTCTAAATTGAAAAAACCTGCATGCGTGGAATTTTAAACGGGCTGCACAGCCCATGAAAGGGGCCGCGCGGCCCAAATAAAAATTACAGGGAATATTGCTCATAATAGGAGGCAGCATTTAGCAACGGGTGGAGGAGCAACACGGTTTCACATACTTTCCCTCATGGAGATGGTCCTGGCCACCATGAGAAAGGGGAGTGCTGGAGGATCAATGATCAGGGTTACTGCATTCCTAATCCTCCTTATCACACACTCCACACACACTGCATGAGAAGCTGCAGATGATGGCAGCACATACTTCTTAATTTCTCCTCTCCCCTCACCACAACTTAACTCTTGTCCATTTTTCATTTCAGCTCGCCAGGGTCTGGAAACTCCTCAGCCAGTGAAGGAAGATGATGAGAGCGATGATAAAGAGACACCGACAATCAATCTTATCTCGCAGTGGAAGCGTCTGCATGTGGTGAGACACTGGGCACAAGTATGCAGGATCCAGGGCAGGGGAAAGGATAGCGCAGGTGCCAGGTCAACGGAGAGCATGGCCGCACACTAGTCCTGCTGTAGAGGAGTCAGATGGGGACTTCGATAGTCCAGGCTACAGAAGGCTGATGGGCCTACACCAGGAAATGCTTGCTGCACTGGGAAGCATAAGAATATAAGAACATAAGTAACAGGAGCAGGAGTAGAGCACATGGCCCCTCGAACCTGCTCCACTATTTAATACGATCATGGCTGATCCGATCATGGACTCAGGTCCAATTCCCTGCCCGCTCTCCATAACCCCTTATTCCCTTATCGTTTAAGAAACTGTCTATTTCTGTCTTAAATTTATTCAATGTCCCAGCTTCCACAGCTCTCTGAGGCAGTGAATTGCACAGATCCACAACCTTCTGAGAGAAGAAATTTCTCCTCATCTCAGTTTTAAATGGATGGCCCCTTATTCTAAGATCAAGCCCTCTAGTTCTAGTCTCCCCTATCAGTGGAAACATCCTCGCTGCATCCACCTTGTCAAGCCCCCTCATAATCTTATACGTTTCGATAAGATCACTTCTCATCTTCTGAATTCCAATGAGTAGAGGCCCAACCTACTCAACCTTTCCTCATAAGTCAACCCCCTTATTTCCGGAATCAACCTTGTGAACCTTCTCTGAACTGCCTCCAAAGCAAGTATATCCTTTCGTAAATATGGAAACCACAACTTCACACAGTATTCCAGGTGTGGGCCTCAACAATACCCTGTATAACTGTAGCAAGACTTTCCTGCTTTTATACTCCATCCCCTTTGCAATAAAGGCCAAGATACCATTGGCCTTCCTGATCACTTGCTGTACCTGCATACTAACCTTTTGTGTTTCATGCACAAGTACCCCCAGGTGCCGCTGTACTGCAGCACTTGGCAATCTTTCTCCATTTAAATAATAACTTGCTCTTTGATTTTTATGTGCCAAAATGCATGACCTCACACTTTCCAACATTATACTCCATCTGCCAAATTTTTGCCCACTCACTTAGCCTGTCTGTGTCCTTTTGCAGATTTTTTGTGTCCTCCTCACACATTGCTTTTCCTCCCATCTTTGTATCATCAGCAAACTTGGCTACGTTACACTCGGTCTCGTCTTCCAAGTCGTTAATATAGATTGTAAATAGTTGGGGTCCCAGCACTGATCCCTGTGGCACCCCACTGCATACTGATTGCCAACCCGAGAATGAACCATTTATCCCGACTCTCTGTTTTCTGTTCGTTAGCCAATCCTCTATCCATGCTAATATATTACACCCAACCCCGTGATCTTTTATCTTGTGCAGTAATCTTTTATGTGGCATCTTGTCAAATGCCTTCTGGAAGTCCAAATACACCACATCCACTGCTTCCCCTTTATCCACCCTGTTCATTACATCCTCAAAGAATTCCAGCAAATTTGTCAAACATGACTTCCCCTTCATAAATTCATGCATGTCCTGCTACTACTTCCTTAATAATGGACTCCAACATCTTCCCAACCACAGATGTTAGGCTAACTGGTCTATAGTTTCCTGCTTTTTGTCTGCCTCCTTTTTTAAATAGGGGTGTTCCATTTGCAGTTTTCCAATCTGCTGGGACCTCCCCAGAATCAAGGGAATTTTGGTATATTACAACAAATGCATTCACAATCCTTGCCGCTTCTTCTCATGGGAGTTGTGCACAGACCACCAAACAGTAGTAGTGAGGATGGGGATGGAACTTAGGGATGCGTGCAATAAAATTCAGCAGTTATCGTGGGCGACTTTAATCTACATATAGATTGGGCTAACCAAACTGGGAGCAATACGATGGAGGAGGATTTCCTGGAGTGTACAAGGGATGGTTTTCTAGACCAATATGTCGAGGAACCAACTAGAGAGCTGGCTGAACAGTCCGATACAAGAGCCACAGACCCTGTTACAGGTGGGACAGACATTCGTCGAGGTTTGCCGCACGCTCCTTCCGCTGCCTGCGCTTGGCCTCTTCATGCTCTTTGCATTGAGACTCGAAGAGCTCAGGTGGAGGGGAAGTGGGTGACTACCAGATGTAGTAAGTGTGCTAGGCAGGTAGCGCAGGAGTCCCCCCCGTGAGACCATCTCGCTTTCAAACCAATATTCAATTCTGAGTATCGGTGAGGACAATGGTGCCTCTGGGGACTGCAGCCAGAGCCAATTCCAAGGCACCATGGGTGGCTCAGCTGCACAGTGGGGAGAGACAAAGAACAAAAAAGCCCTAGTGATAGGGGATTCTATAGTTAGGGGAACAGAAAGGCGTTTCTGCGGCTGTAGACGCGACTCCCGAATGGTTTTGTACCTCCCTGGTGCCAGGGTCAAGGATGTCACAGAGCGGACGCAGGGAATCCGGGAGGGGGGGGGCGGGGGCGCGGTGAGGGTAAACAGCTTGAGGTCGTGGTCCATATCGGGACCAATGACATAGGTAAACTGAGGGATGAGGTCCTACAGGAAGAATTTAGGGAGCTATGAAGAAAATTAAAGGGTAGGACCTCAAAGGTAGTAATCGCCGGGTTACTACCGGTGCCACGTGCTAATGAGTACAAGAATAGAAGGATAGAGAGGATGAACATGTGGCTGGAAAATTGGTGTAGAAGGGAGGGCTTTAAATTCTTGAGGCATTGGGACCGCTTCTGGAGGAGATGGGACCTGTACAAATCGGACGGGTTGCACCTCAACAGCGCCGGGACCAGTATCTTTGCGGGGAGTTTTGCTAGTGCTGTTGAGGAGAGTTTAAACTAGCTTAGCAGGGGGATGGGAACCTGAGCATGAGTTCAAAAGGGAAGGAAGTAAAGCAGAAGTTGGATAGCAAGAATCTAGAAAGCGAATCTGTAAGACAGAGGAAACAGGGCTTAGTATGTAGTAAGCAAGGAGGTCATCCTGTGCTGAATGGTTTAATGCAAGAAGTATAGCGAATAAGGCGGTTGAGCTAACAGCACAGGTGGACACTTGGGAGTAGGACATTATAGCCATTACAGAAACATGGCTGAAAGAGGGACAGGTTTGGCAGATCAATATTCCTGGCTACAGGATTTTTAGACAAGATAGAGAGGGGGGTAAAAAGGTGGGGGGGGAGGGGGATGCGGTACTAATTAAAGAAACTATAACAGCGGTGAGGAGAGATGATATGTTAGAGGGATTATTAACTGAGGCCATATGGGTTTAATTGAAAATAAAAAAGGGGCAATCACACTGCTGGGAGTGTATTATAGACCCCTAAACAGTGGGAGGGAGATAGAGGAGCAAATACATAGGCAAATTGCTGGGAAGTCGAAAAACGATAGAGTAGTAATAGTAGGGGATTTTAACTATCCAAATATTGATTGGGACAAATCTAGTGTGAAGGGTATAGAGGGTATGGAATTCTTGAAATGCATTCAAGAGAACTTTTTTAGTCATTATGTAGCAAGCCCAACATGAGAGGGGGTGATCTTGGATTTAGTTTTGGGGAATGAAGCTGGGCAAGTTGAAGGGGTATTAGTTTTTGGAGCATTTGGGTGTCAGTGACCATAATTCAGTCACATTCAAGTTGGTTATGGATAAGGAGAAGAATAGGCCTGGAATAAAAGTTCCAAATTGGGGAAAAGCTAATTTTGCCAAGTTAAGGAGTGATTTGGCCATAGTGGACTGGAAACAGCTACTTTTGGGTAAATCAGTGTCGGAACAGTGGGAGGCATTTAAGGAGGAGATCTGAAAGGTTCAGGCCAAACATGTGCCCTTAAAGAAAATGGCTAGGAAAAATAATTCTAGAGCCCCCTGGATGTCTAGGGACTTACAGGGGAGAATTAAGAAAAAAAGAGATGCTTATGTCACATATCAACGGCTAAATACTTCAGAATCTTTAGAGGAATATAGAAAGAAAAGAGGTAAAATTAAAAAGGATATTAGGAATGCTAAGAGAGAGCATGAGAAATTCTTGGCCAGTAAAATTAAGGGAAATCCTAAGATGTTCTATAAATATATTAAGAGTAAGAGGGTAACTAAGGAAAGGGTAGGCCCTATTAGAGACCATGAGGGTAATCTTTGTGAGGAGGCAGAAGATGTTGGTAGGGTTCTTAACGAATACTTTGCATCTGTTTTCACAAAGGAAAGAGGTAATGCAGATACTGCTATAGAGGAGGTGATATTCTGGATGAAATAAATATAGTGAGAGAGGAAGTATTAAAGGGTTTAGCAGCTTTGAAAGTAGATAAGTCCCCAGACCCGGATGAAATGCATCCCAGGCTGTTGAGCGAAGTAAAAGAGGATTTAGCAGAGTCCTTGACCATCATTTTCCAGTCCTCTTTGAATATGGGCATGGTGCCGGAGGATTGGAGGACTGCTAATGTAGTACCCCTGTTTAAGAAGGGAGAAAGGGATAGGCCGAGTAATTACAGGCCTGTCAGCCTAACCTCAGTGGTGGGAAAATAAGTGAAAAAAATCCTGAAAGACAGGATAAATCTGCACTTGGATAGGCAAGGATTAATGAGTGACAGTCAGCACGGATTTGTTAAGGGAAGATCGTGTTTGACTAACCTGATTGAATTTTTTGAGGAGGTAACCAAGAGGGTCGATGAGGGTAGAGCATACGATGTAGTATATATGGACTTTAGCAAGGCTTTTGATAAGGTCCCACATGGTAGACTGGTCACGAAGGTTAAAACCCATGGAATACAGGGCAAAGTGGCAAGTTGGATCCAAAATTGACTTGGAGGTAGGAAGCAAAAGGTAATGGTTGATGGATGTTTTTGTGACTGGAAGGATTTTTCCAGTGGGGTTCCACAGGGCTCAGTACTGGGTCCCTTGCTTTTTGTGGTACATATCAACGATTTAGATTTGAATATAGGAAGTATGATTTAGAAGTTTGCAGATGACACTAAAATTGGCTGTGTGGTTGATAATGAAGAGGAAAGTCATGGGCTGCAGGAGGATATCAATCTACTGGTCAGGTGGGCAAATGGAATTTAATTCAGAGACGCGTGAGGTGATGAACTTTGGGAAGGCTAATAAGGAAAGGGTATACACATTAAGTGATAGGCCACTTTATAGTGTAGATGAACAAAGGGACCTTGGAGTGCTTGTCCACACATCCCTGAAAGTAGCAGGCCAGGTGGATTAAGGTGGTTAAGAAGGCATACAGAATGCTTGCCTTTATTGGCCGGGGCATAGAATATAAGAGCAGGGAGGTTATGCTTAAATTGTATAATACTTTGGTTAGGCCACAGCTGGAGTACTGCATGCAGTTCTGGTTGCCGTATTACAGGAAGGACGTGATTGCACTAGAGAGGGTGCAGAGGAGATTTACTAGGATGCTGCCTGGAATGGAGAATCTTAGTTATGAGGACAGATTGGATAGGCTGGGTTTGTTCTCAATGGAACAGAGGAGGTTGAGAGGAGACCTCATCGAGGTGTACAAAATATTGAGGGGCCTAGACATAATGGATAGTAAGGGTCTATTTCCATTGGTGGTGGGGACTATTATGAGGGGGCATAGTTTTAAGGTGGTTGGTGGAAGGTTTAGAGGGGATTTGAGGCAGTGGGGGGCTTCTTTATGCAGAGGGTTGTGGGAATCTGGAACTCGCTGCCTGGCAGAGTGGTGGATGCAGAAACCCTCACCACTTTTAAGAGATGGTTGGATGGGCACTTAAAGTGCCATAACCTGCAGGGTTACAGACCTAGAGCTGGTAATTGGGATTAGACTAGATGACCTTTTGTTGGTCGGCGCAGATATAATGGTAAGTACTGCAGGGAATCGAATACGGCCAGGGTGATCTCCTGGACTAGTTTCGATTGCCTGGATGGATCGGAGAGGAATTTTCCCAGATTTTTTCTCCCTAAATTGGCCTGGGTTTTTATCTGGTTTTTGCCTCTCCCAGGAGATCACATGGCTCAAGTTGGGGTGGACTGTAGATGTTTTTAGTATAAAGGGTGTTGCAGTGGTGTGACGCGGACTGGTTGCTCTTTGCTTTTCCGTCATTGTTCATGGGTTTGGATGTAACCTTTAGGGCTGCTGACGAAGGACCGTGTGGCTCTTTGTCGGCCGGCGCAGACACGATGGGCTGAAATGGCCTTCTTCTGCGCTGTAAATTTCTATGTTTCTTCTATGTTTTTAAGACACTAATAACCTTCCGGAAATACTAGGGGACCGAGGGTCTTGCGAGAAGGAGGGACTGAAGGAAATCCTTATTAGTCAGGAAATTGTGTGAGGGAAATTGATGGGATTGAAGGCCGATAAATCCCCAGGGCCAGGTTCCTATGGATTGGAGAGTAGCTAATGTAACCCCACTTTTTAAAAAAGGAGGGAGAGAAAACAGGGAATTATAGACCAGTTAGCCTGACATCGGTAATGGGGAAAATGTTGGAATCAATTATTAAAGATGTCATAGCAGCGCATTTGGAAAGCAGTGACAGGATCGGTCCAAATCAGCATGGATTTATGAAAGGGAAATCATGCTTGACAAATCTTCTAGAATTTTTTGAGGATGTAACTAGTAGAGTGAACAAGGGAGAACCAGTGGATGTGGTGTATTTGGACTTTCAAAACGCTTTTGACAAGGTCCCACACAAGAGATTAGTGTGCAAAATTAAAGCACATGGTTATGGGGGTAATGTACTGACGTGGATAGAGAAATGGTTGGCAGAAAGGAAGCAAAGAGTAGGAATAAACGGGTCCTTTTCAGAATGGCAGGCAGTGGCTAGTGGGATACCGCAAGGTCCAGTGCTGGGACCCCAGCTATTTACAATATACATTAATGATTTAGACGAAGGAATTGAATGTAATATCTCCAAGTTTGCAGATGACACTAAGCTGGGTGGCAGTGTGAGCTTTGAGGAGGATGCTAAGAGGCTGCAGGGTGACTTGGACAAGTTAGGTGAGTGGACAAATGCATGGCAGATGCAGTATAATGTAGGTAAATGTGAGGTTATCCACTTTGGTGGCAAAAACAGGAAGGCAGAATATTATCTGAATGGTGAAAAATTAGGAAAAGGGAGGTGCAACGAGACCTGGGTGTCATGGTACATCAGTCATTGAAAGTTGGCACGCAGGTACAGCAGGCGGTGACGAAGGCAAATGGCATGTTGGCCTTCATAGCGAAAGGATTTGAGTATTGGAGCAGGGAGGTCGTCATGCAGTTGTACAGGGCCTTGGTGAGGCCACACCTTGAATATTGTATACAGTTTTGGTCTCCTAATCTGATAAGGACATTCTTGCTACTGAGCGAGTGCAGCGAAGGTTCACCAGATTGATTCCCAGAATGGCAGGACTGACATATGAAGAAAGACTGGATCGACTAGGCTTATATTCACTGGAATTTAGAAGAATGAGAGGGGATCTCATAGAAACATATAAAATTCTGACAGGATTGGACAGGTTAGATGCAGGAAGAATGTTCCCGATGTTGGGGAAGTCCAGAACGAGGGGTCACAGTCTAAGGATAAGGGGTAAGCCATTTAGGATCAAGATGAGGAGAAACTTCTTCACTCAGAGAATTGTGAACCTGTGGAATTCTCTACCACAGAAAGTTGTTGAGGCCAGTTCGTTAGATATATTCAAAAGGGAGTTAGCTGTGGCCCTTACAGCTAAAGGGGTCAAGGGGTATGGAGAGAAAGCAGGAGTGGGGTACTGAAGTTGTATGATCAGCCATGATCATATTGAATGGTGGTGCAGGCTCAAAGGGCCGAATGGCCGACTCCTGAACCTATTTTCTATGTTTCTATGTTGCATCCCTAGGATGCAAGTCATCAGGTCCCGGGGATATATCTGCCTTTAGTCCCATTATCTTTCTGAGTACCACCTCGCTAGTGATTGTGATTGTGTTAAGTTCCTCTCCCCCCCTATAGCCCCTTGACTATTCACTGTTGGAATATTGTTAGTGTCCTCTACCGTGAAGATTGATACAAAATATTTATTCAGAGTTCCTGCCATCTCCATATTCCCCATTACTAATTGTCCAGTCTCGTCCTCTAAGGGACCAACATTTACTCTAGCCACTCCAGCATATCGGAGAGCTGGTGCACAATGTCACACAGCATGGAGGAGGCCTGCTCCAAATTGGCACAGGGCTTTGCACCGAACTTGGAGCCCATCCTTTCCAACATGGAATAAGTGGTCATCTCCGTCAACACACCTGTGCAACCCACCAGGATGGAGGGTCTGATGACCGAGGTCGCAGAAGTGGTTGGCTTACTGCCCTCTGAAATGACCTACGAACAATTGCTTCTCCATCACCACCTTCTCGGGGAAGCAGAGATGGGCAATAAATTCCGGCCTTACCAGCGACGCCCACATCCCAAGAACGATTATTGTTTGAAGTGCAATAACAAAAGCTGATGGGAGTGAAAAACAAGAAGTGAAACCCCCCCAGATAATCTGGTCAATGCAATCATACTCACAGATCCTTGTGCCTTGAGAAGCGCAGGATCCTGATAACTGACCAGAGACAAACAGCTCAGCTAATGCGTCCTCTGAAGTATGACTTCTCTGCCTTCGATCAGTCCCAAAGCTGTGTGCCACACATCCACCGTCTGTGTGTCTGCTGAACCACCCCTCACAGTAAACTCCGCTCGATTATCCCGCACTGGGCTCCAGGAACGACAAGATACAAACAATTCTCCCGGAGCAGACAGGGAGTGATCAGCTTGCTCAACTCATGCTGTGTGGATGGTGAGGAGAGGCGGGTTCAGACATGTTGGGAATGCTCTCGACACAAACACGAACAACCCACTCAGTGTGTCACTGGTGGTGCCGAGACAGCAGAGATTTGTTTTTAAGTATTTGGTTTCAAGGTGTGTACAACACTGGCGAGGCCGCAGTTATTGCTGATCCCTCGTCACCCGACAACTGAGGGGCTTGCTAGACTTCAGAACAGAATGAAACGCAGTGAGGGACTGGCGTCAGGTGTAGGCCAGACTGAGTTCATTCGCCATTTTCCAGCTGCCAACACACAAATTACCAGATTGACAGAATTTATTTCACAAGTTGCACCGTAGAATTTGGATTCACAAGCTCTGAGTTGCTAATCCAGTTCCAGGACCACTAGGTTATTGTCTCCCCCCCCCTCCAGGAGGCAGGTGTGCTCAATGACCCACATGATTCTACATGAAGGACGTAGGAAGAATAGGCCCTGCTCACCTTTCTGCCAATTTTCCAATCCATGCCCCCCATTGAGCCAGGAGTGGAATCCACTGAATTTCTATAGGGATTCCCCGATCTCCCGCTGTAATCAGTGGAAACCTTGGAGAAATGGCGTAAGGTCACAGGCGTTGGCTCATTCAGCAGGTTTCTTCCTCTCTCACAGAAAACGTCTACTTTTAAAATAAAGAATAAATTCCCCTGCGTGGCGCAATCCGGGAGATTACATCGTGAAGATGCACGCTCCCGGCCTGCGATTAACTTTAACCAGGCGGGCGGATCACTGCAGCCAAATTCCCAGTGTGTGCTCCTGGTGAGGAAGGCTTTCTGCCGGGAGCCCCAGACTGAAATATTTACCCCTCTTCGTTTGTACAATAATTCCTGTCGTCTTTAACTGCCCTGTCCTGCCCTCCCCACCCCCAACGTGTTAGCACACGGGTTTAGCAAACAAACACTGACAATATGCAGCAGATCAATCAGTTAAAACCCCTTTGAAGGCTGAGACTGCACAAACAGTGCAGGGCTGTTTGGTTTGGCCATCCTATTATCGAGCCCAAACTATATCTCCAGGCACAGCAATAAAAACAGAAAATGCTGGAAATCTCAGTGGGTCAGGCAGCATCTGTGGAGAGAAACAGAGTTCACGTTTCAGGTCAATGACCCTTCGTCAGAATCCAGGCACAACACCTTGACCAGTGAGAGGCCGAGCCTCCCCTCCCCTTTCAACCAGAATCATCACGTGTTCATTCTATCTCAAGGGTTGGGTACTGACACAAGCCTTCCCTCAACACACTCGCAATAACAGAATGAACTTTAACTATTTCCTGACAAATGAATTGGAAATATTCACGGAAATTTTACTCAACATGTTCGTTACAGTTTCCTGGGTTCTCACATTTAAAACAGGAACTTACTGGAAGCAAAGGTTCTCAGCTTGATCGAGACACCAATAAAATGCTCAGTCATTACAACACAGAGTGACTGGTCAGGGACGCACTATTGCAGAAATGTATCTATACAGTACAATAGTTGTGGTACCCTGTGGTGAATATAAATGGACAGACTTTGCATTTCTATAGCGCCTTTCACGACCTCGGAACGTCCCAAAGTGTTTTACAGCCAATGAAGCAGTTTTTTGAAGTGTAATGTAGGAAACATGCGAACAATTTGTGAATAGACTCTGAAGGCCTGATTTTAACACCTACGTCATGGGAACGGTGCGAATGGAGGGCAGGGCGGATTTCAACCTGCATCTCTTTTATCATCCTGCATAAAAGAGCTCCAGTCATAGGGGATTCTATAGTTAGGGGAACAGAGAGGCATTTCTGCGGCTGCAGACGTGACTCCAGAATGGTATGGTGCCTCCTTGGTGCCAGGGTCAAGGATGTCAGAGTGGACACAGGGCATTCTGGGTGGAGAGGGTAAACAGCTAGAGGTCGTGATCCATATCGGGACCAACGACATAGGTGGAAAGAGGGATAAGGTCCTACAGGCAGAATTTAGGGAGCTAGGAAGAAAATTAAAGGGTAGGACCTCAAAGGTAGTAATCGCCGGGTTACTACCGGTGCCACGTGCTAATGAGTACAAGAATAGAAGGATAGTGAGGATGAATGCGTGGCTGGAGAGTTGATGTAGGAAGGAGGGCTTTAAATTCTTGAGGCATTGGGACTGCTTCTGGGGGAGATGGGACCTATACAAACCTGACGGGTTGCACCTCAACAGCACCGGGACCAATATCCTCGCGGGAAGTTTTGCTAGTGCTGTTGGGGAGAGTTTAAACTAGTTTGGCAGGGGGATGGGAACCTGAGAATAGATTCAGTAGGAAAGGAAGTAAAGCAGAAATTGGAAAGCAAGAATTTAGAAAGCGAATCTGTAAGACAGAGGAAACAAGTAGTAATCAAGGAGGTCTTCCTGTGCTAAATGGTATATACTTTAATGCAAGGAGTATAGCGAATAAGGCAGATGAGCTAAGAACACAGGTAGATACTTGGGAGTATGACATTATAACCATTACAGAGACATGGCTGAGAGAGGGTCAGGTTTGGCAGATCAATATTCCTGGTTACAGGATTTTTAGACACAACAGAGAGGGGGGTAAAAAGGCGGGGGGGCGGGGGGGGGGCGGTTGCTGCGGTATTGAAAGAAACAATTACAGCAGTGAGGAGAGATGATATGTTCTGGAATCATCAAATGAGGCCATATGGATCGAATTGAAAAATAAAAAAGGGGCGATCGCACTGCTGGGTGTGTATTATAGACCCCCAAACAGTGGGAGGGAGATAGAGGAACAAATACGTAGACACATTGCTGTGAAGTCCAAAAACCATAGGGTAGTAATAGTAGAGAATTTGAACTATCCTAATATTGATTGGGACAAATATAGTGTGAAGGGTATCGAGGGTGTGGAATTCTTAAAATTCATTCAAGAGAATTTTTTTAGTCAGTGTGTAACAAGCCCAACGCGAGAGGGGGCGGTTTTAGATTTAGTTTTGGGGAATGAAGCTGGGCTGGTAGAAGGGGTATTAGTGGGCGAGCACTTGGGTGCCAGTGACCATAATTCAGTCAGAATCAAGTTGGTTATGGATAAGGAGAAGGATAGGCGAGGAATAAAAGTCCCAAATTGGGGAAAAGCTAACTTTGCTAAGTTGAAGTGTGATTTGGCCACAGTGGACTGGAAACAGCTACTTGTGGGTAAATCAGTGTCGGAACAGTGGGAGGCATTTAAGGAGGAGATCCAGAGGGCTCAGGCCAAACATGTGCCCTTAAAGAAAAAGGGTGGGAATAATAATTCTAGAGCCCCCTGGATGTCTAGGGTCGTACAGGGGAGGATAAAGAAAAAAAGGGAAGCTTATGTCATATAATGACAGCTAAATACCATTGAATCTTTGGAGGAATATAGAAGTTAAGAGGTAAAATTAAAAAGAATATTAGGAATGCTAAGAGAGAGCATGAAAAATTCTTGGCTAGTAAAATTAAGGAAAACCCAAAGATGTTCTATAAATATATTAAGAGCAAGAGGGTAACTAAAGAAAGGGTAGAGTCTATTAGAGACCACGAGGGTAATCTTTGTGTGGAGGCGGAAGATGTTGCTATGGTTCTAAATGAATACTTTGCATCTGTTTTCATAAAGGAAAGGGCCAATGCAGATACAGGTGCAGCATCCAGAGTCCGGAACCCTCGGGACAGAAGCCGTTCCAGATTCCGCGTTCCTCCGGACTTTGGAATGTCTTTCTGACGTCATGAATCGGGAAACACCCGAGCCCAGGTTCGGGTATTTCCGAATTTCGGAATGTCAGAGGAGGGGGGTGGTCGCCGAGGAGCTGTTCGGGCTGCTGGCCCTGTTGATGAAGTCGTCGGGCGGGGCCCCGCCGCCGAGGAAGTGTTCGAGCGGGCCGGCGAGGAGGCCCCAAGGTGAGGGCAGCGGCAACAAGGTAAGGGCAGTGGCGGCAAGGCGAGGGGCGGTGAGGCGAGGCCCGAGGTCAGGCAGCAGCGGGACCTTGAGGTCGGCAGGGTCGGTGGGTCCGGATTCTGGAACATTTTATGGATTCCAGACAACCCTGCCACCGATCAGTCCGGAGTCCGGATTCCGGATTTTGGACGCTGCACCTGTACTGCTATCGAGGAGGAGTGTGAAATTCTGGATGAAATTAACATAGTGAGAGATGAGGTATTAAGGGGATTAGCAGCTATGAAAGTAGGTAAATCCCCAAGCCCGGATGCAATGCATTCCAGGCTGTTGAGCGAAGTAAAAGAGGAAATAGCAGAGGTCTTGACCATCATTTTCTAGTTCTCTTTGGATTTGGGCATGGTGCCGGAGGACTGGAGGACTGCTAATGTGGCACCCTTGTTTAAGAAGGGAGAAAGGGATAGGCTGAGTAATTACAGACCTGTCAGCCTAACCTCAGTGGTGGGAAAATTATTGGAAAAAATCTTGAAAGGCAGGATAAATCTACATTTGGAAAGGCAAGGATTGATTAGGGACAGTCAGCATGGATTTGTTAAGGGAAGATCGTGTTTGACTAACCTGATTGAATTTTTTGAGGAGGTAACTAGGAGGGTCGATGAGGGTAGTGCGTACGATGTAGTGTATATGGACTTTAGCAAAGCTTTTGATAAGGTTCCACGGTAGACTGGTCACGAAGGTTAAAGCCCATGGGATCCAAGGCAAAGTGGCTAGTTGGATCCAAAATTGGCTTAGAGGTAGGAAGCAAAGGGTAATGGTTAATGGATGTTTTTGTGACTGGAAGGATGTTTTCAGTGGGGTTCTGCAGGGCTCAGTACTGGATCCCTTGCTTTTTATGGTATATATCAATGATTTAGATTTGAATATAGTGAGTATGATTAAGAAGTTTGCAGATTAAAATTGGCTGTGTGGTTGATAATGAAGAGAAAAGTCATGGACTGCAGGAGGATATCAATTTACTGGTTCGGTGGGCAGAGCAGTGGCAAATGGAATTTCATTCGAAGAAGTGTGAGGTAATGCACTTTGGGATGGCTAATAAGGAAAGGGTATACACATTAAACGGTAGGCCACTTAATAGTGTAGATGAACAAAGGGACCTTGGAGTACTTGGCCACAGATCCCTGAAGGTAGCAGGCCAGATGGATAAGGTGGTTAAGAAGGCATACAGAATGCTTGCCTTTATTGACCGAGGCATAGAATACAAGAGGTTATGCTTAAATTCTATAATACTCTGGTTAGGCCACAACTGGAGTACTGCGTGCAGTTCTGGTTGCCGTATTATAGGAAGGACACGATTGCACTAGAGAGGGTGCAGAGGAGATTTACTAGGATGCTGCCTGGAATGGAGAATCTTAGCAATGAGAACAGATTGGATAGGCTGGGTTTGTTCTCATTGGAACAGAGGAGGTTGAGAGGAGACCTCATTGAGGTGTACAAAATTTTGAGGGGCCTGGATATAGTGGATAGCAAGGGCCTATTTCCATTGGCGGAGGGGTCAATTACGAGGGGGCATAGTTTTAAGGTGGTTGGTGGAAGGTTCAGAGGGGATTTGAGGGGAGGCTTCTTCACGCAAAGGGTTGAGGGGGTCTGGAACTCACTACCTGGAAGGGTGGCGGATACAGAAACCCTCAACTCTTTTAAAAGGTGCTTGGATGGGCACTAAAAGTGCCGTAACCTGCAGGGTTACGGACCTAGAGCTGGTAATTGGGATTAGACTGGATAACCTCTTGTTGACTGGCACAGATACAATGGTAAGTAATGCAGGGAATCGAATACGACCAGGGTGATCTCCTGGACTAGTTTCGATCGCCTGGATGGCTTGCAGAGGAATTTGCCCGGATTTTTTTTCCCCAATTGGCCTGGGTTTTTATCTGTTTTTTGCCTCTCCCAGGAGATCACATGGCTCCGGTTGGGGTGGGGTGTAGAATGTTTTAGTGTAAGGGGTGTCGCAGTTGTGTGGGGCGGACTGGTTGGGTGGTGCTCTTTACCTTTCTGCTATTGTTCATTGTTCATAGGTTTATATGTGACCTTCAGGGCTGCTGACCGAGGGCAGTGTGGCTCTTTGTTGGCCGGCACGGACACGATGGGCCGAAATGGCCTCTTTCTGCGCTGTAAATTTCTGTTTCTATCTCCACCCACCCATCTTAACTTGCCTTAATTCAGGCACAGGAAGGCCACCTGGCCCCGAGGATGCCATTTTAACTGCGGGTCTGACCACTTGGTCGCAGTGAAAGCTGCACCCTGGCCGCAGCAGGCCCAGGTAAGTTCCAAAAGGAGCAGGAATGCTGCTGGGGCAGGGCACTGGGTAGGCACCAGGAGATTGGAAACAGATTCATGCTACCAACTGAGCCACAGCCAACACAGTGCAGCAATGGATTCGTGTTTTACCGATCGTGTTGACACAGGTGTGTCACATGATGCTTCATCAGCAAGAAAACCAGTATGTGGGCTATACAGAAGAGACAAGAGACCACTTCCAGGACTTGCTCAAATCCCTTCATGGCCTCGCCCCTCTTCATCTCTGTAACCTCCTCCAGCCCTAAAACCTCCCTATAACATTCCATTCCTCTAGCTTCTTGTGCAACCCACTCCCTTCACCCCACCATTGGTGGCTGTGCCTTCAGCTGCTGAGACCCCAAGCTCTGGAATTCCCTCCCTAAACTTCTCCGCCTCCCTCTCCTCCTTTAAGACACTCCTTATCCCACCTCTTTGACCAAGCTTTTGGTCATCTGCCCTAATATCTTCTTTCCTGGCTCGGTGTCATTTTTCTCTGATTACGCCTCTGTGAGGTGCCTAGGGATATGTTTTCTATGTTAAAGGCGCTATAATTTTTTTCCCCCAAAATATACTTTATTCATATAAAATTTTCACGATACATTGGAAAATAGTTCAGTACTTGCGGTCAGAAATTCCATACAATTCGTTTGGATGCTGACAGCAGTTCCATACAATGCACTAGCGTGCATTTCATTTCAAGGTACAGTTTAGTACAATCTGTAAATCACGTTACATGTAATACTGTGCAAATAAGGGTATTACATGGAGCAGATTGGAACAGGTTTACATTACATTCCAGGATACATTTCAGTACCGATCACGAATCACGTTACATGTAGCACTATGCAGATGAAAGCAGTACACGGAACGGATGGGAATACATTTACATTTCTTTACAAGTTACTAAACAGTGCAGAGACTTTCATTATATATGGCACAACACAGGTGTTTTTCAGTCATCATCATAGGCAGTCCCTCAGAATCGAGGAAGACTTGCTTCCACTCTTAGCATGAGTTCTTAGGTGGCTGTACAGTCCAATACGAGAACCACAGTCTCTGTCACAGGTGGGACAGATAGTCGTTGAGGGAAAGGGTGGGCAGGGAGCCTGGTTTGCCGCATGCTCCTTCTGCTACCTGCATTTGATTTCTGCATGCTCTCGGCGACGATACTCGAGGAGCTCAGCGCCCTCCTGAATGCACTTCCTCCACTTAGCGCGGTCTATGGCCAGGGACTCCCAGGTGTCAGTGGGGATGTCGCACTTTATCAGGGAGGCTTTGAGGGTGTCCTTATAACGTTTCCTCTGCCCGCCTTTGGCTCGTTTGCCATGGACGAATTCTGAGTAGAGCGCTTGCTTTGGGAGTCTCGTGTCTGGCATCCGAACTACGTGGCCCGCCCAGCAGAGCTGATCAAGTGTGGTCAGTGCTTCAATGATGGGGATGTTGGCCTGGACGAGGACGCTAATGTTTGTGCGTCTGTCCTCCCAGGGGATTTGTAGGATCTTGCGGAGACATCACTGGTGATATTTCTGTACATGGCCCACGGCTCTGAGCCATACAGGAGGCGGGTATTACTACGGCCCTGTAGACCATGAACTTGGTGACAGTTTTGAGGGACTGGTCTTCAAACACTCTTTTCCTCAGGCGGCCGAAGGCTGCACTGGCACACTGGAGGCGGTGTTGGATCTCATCGTCAATGCCTGCTCATGTTGATAGGAGGCTCCCGAGATAGGAGAAGTGGTCCACATTGTCCAGGGCCACGCCGTGTATCTTGATGTCTGGGGGGCAGTGCTGTGTGGCGGGGACAGACTGGTGGAGGATCTTTGTCTTACTAATGTTTAGCGTAAGGCCCATGCTTAATATGCCGTACATGGTGCTCTATGTATACAAGCAGATTAACAAGTATAGCCCGAGGGGGGGTCTGATTCCATTCCCTGGGTTTACCGTGGCAGAAGGGCCTTAAACTGTGGCTCTTCTCCATCGTGCCTTTGCGGCGATTGTACCAATCTTTAGTGCGTCCCTCAGCACGTACTCCTGGACTTTGGATTGTGCCAGTCTGCAACACTCGGGCGTGGACATCTCCTTTCTCTGGAAGACCAGCAAGTTTCGGGAAGACCAAAGTGCGTCTTTCACCGAGTTGATGGCTCTCCAGCAGCAGATGATGTCTGTCTTGGTGTGCGTCCCTGGGAACAGTCCACAGAGCACAGAATCCTGTGTTATGGAGCTGCTTGGGATGAACCTCGACAGCAACCACTGCATCTCCTTCCAGACCTGCCTTGCAAAGGGGCAATCCCGAAGGAGCATTAAAGACGCTATAAGTTGCCTTAATTCAGGCACAGGAAGACCCCCCGCCCCCGATGACGGCATTTTAACTGCGGGTCTGACGAAGGCCCACTCAGAATCAGTGAGGTTATCTGTTACATCGGTAAATGTTAATTGTTCAGCATTTGATTTTGCCAATTCAGCCCAACCAATGGGATCAGGTAACATTAAATGCTAAAGGTGACAAGAAGTTGAAAGGTGCTGCCCACATCGTACGGAGGAGCTCTGAAGTGGGCGTCTCTGTAATTCCAGACATACAAAAGAATTCTGAGCAGCTGGGATTTATTCATGGCATTTAGCAGAGGTGTAACTATCACTCCGCATGGTTTCTAAGTGCTGGCTCAAATTACGTATCAGATATCTCATTAATCTCACTGTCCGATGTACATATTCATTTCAATGTCTTATTTTCTCATCCATGGTTGGGAAGCTTTCGTTTGAAAACCAAATGCAATGTTAGTAAATGTAATGCACCTTCAGCAAGGACAGTAATGCTCCCCCTCTTCCCTCCCTCACCTGTTCCCGTCTCCCTCTCCCTCTCCTCCACATATCCCTTGGTTCCCTTAATTTCCAAAAATCCAATGACTGAGCAGCCACAGCCCTCTGGGGTAGAGAATTCCAAAAATTCACAACCCTTTGAAGAAATTTCTCCTAATCTCAGTCCTAAATGGCTAACTCTTTATTCTGAGACTGTGACCCCTGGTTCTAGACTCCCAAGTCAGGGATAAAATCCTCCCAGCATCTACCCTGTAAGAATTGTATATGTTTATATTATCGACAAACTGGAACCCATCCAGCTGGTTCTTTGTGACACCTGCCTTCAGCAAAAGTCCTTTGTTTCAGGGGTTGGAAATGCCATTGTTTGCAGCAACTTTGTTGCGTGTTTGAACCAATGAAAGTGCAGATCCACAACGATGTTTCCAGGCCAGTGACTGGGAAACACATTAAGTGACTGCTTGGTGTTCCTGCTACCCGTGCAGTCAAGGCGAGTACACGGGGCGAGCGGTGAGTAAAACACAAAACATGGGGCAGCTGCTAGACTTTCTGATTCAAGATGAACAGTATTTGAATTGACAAACTCTACTCTAGGACTCAGTGCAAATAAGAAGTCGGAAACAAACTCTCAGCAAAGGCTGAGACTGGGTGATTAAAGGAGAATACGGCAATGAGGAAATCCTCACGTGGGTCAGATTTAAGTAGGCTTCAGACTTCTTTCTGGATCTTCCTTGCAACCAGATTTAGCCAATTTGCAGGTTCACTTTGGGGCGATGCACTGACCTGTGTGAAGCCCCCCCCCCCCCCCCCCCACCCACATCTGTAGCCAGTGGTCCGAAGACCCCACTAAATGCAATGTAAAGACAGCTTTAGCCACAGGTTGGGGAGGGCCAAGGTTTAGGAATCTCCGAGTGTGGATATTGAGACTGCTGGCATTAACCAGTTGAAGCCATGCAGCTTTCAGCACTGGGCTCCAGTAAACCGCACTGTCTGTCCAGTTAGGACAGCTCTCCTCCACCTTGGGGCACTGCCTTCAGGGGTTGGAGCTGAGTGGAAAGAAACTCAACTCCTCAGTGACTGGTCTATTCTACCAGGTCCCAGTAATGATTCAGGCCGGCTGGTCGATCACCAGCAGTGCCCATGTGAGTAAAGATCATCAGTGTCCATGCAGTCAATCACCAACATTTTCCATGCAGCCAATGACCAGCAGTGTCCATGCATAGAGTGGTCCAGCCTGACTCAAATAGTGAGTTACAGATTCTGCCACAGAGCGTTAACTTGCTTCTAATCTCCCATCACCAAGTATTTCATCCTGGAGCCAATCTGACCCTAAAGAGACACCACCCCACTCAACAACACAACTTGCATTTATATAGCACCTTTAACATAGTAAAATGCCCCAATGCATCCCGGTACATCAAATCGTAACTCTGGGACTGATGTTCAGGCTCCATTTCAAGAGACAAAAACAAGGAATATTGCTCTAACTACAGAAATTCTGAATGTTTGTTTTCAATCAGTCTCTTTAATTCAGTCACAATTTAATTCTATTCAATCTGAAGGAGCTAAAATTACAGCACAAGTATCAGGCTGTTCCTATGACAGTGCCCTTTCACATCAACTAAATAACAACTTGCATTGAGAGACAAACTAATGGCAAAGAGTTTAAGGATTAGATTAACTGAGCAGAGAGGGCTTAGGAGAGAAATTAACTGAGTGAGAGAGAGGGTTTAGGAGAGAGTTGGATTGAACAGCAGAGTATTTAGGACACAGATTGAATAAGTGAGAGATGACTTAGAAGAGAGATGGATGGAGCATTAAGGGCTAGACTTTCCCAAGAGCCCCTCAACCCCCGATTGCCCACCCAGAAAAACTGCTAACGTTTTGTAAGTAACGCTGGCGAAAATTTCCATTATTAAGTTAAAAATAATTGCCCGGCGAGAAAATGGATCTTGCACCATTATCCTCAGCGGTTAAAGGAAACTAAGTAAAATGGGCGGTTCTTAAATTTAAAAAAGACATTTAGTCTGAGGCTGCGGTTGGGCCTAGGGAGGGGGGAAAACTTTAAAAAAGAATGTTCACAAAAAAAAAATAAAGTTAAAAAACATTCCCAAGACACTTTTAAAGCTAATCACCGTTTTACAATTTAAAAAAAAGAACCTTTAACTTATCTTTGTTTGCAGAGTACTCACCTACTACCCTGTTTAAGCAGCTTTTACAGGGCAGTTCCCTCGGCGATCTGGACTGGTTCTGTTGAGGCCAAACTTATGCCCTGGCGATTTTCTCGGCGGTGCACATCAGCGGTTTGGTCCCGGCGGGCGTTTTGAGATTGGGGCGATGCCATTAAAACACTAAGGGGGAAACTTTCACCGGGCGGATTCTCTAGCACGCGAATTCTCTAGCAAAAACAGTTGTACCGCTGAGAAAATCGACGGAAACCCACCGAAAATGAAGGTGAAAGTTTAGCCCATAGAAGAAAGATGGAATGAGCATTGGAAGGTTTAGGAGAGCAATAGACAAAGCACTAGGGAATTTAGGAGCGAGTTGGATTTAGGAAAGAGGCAGGAGGAGCAGTAGAGGGTATATGAGAGGGAGGAGCTGAGATGTAGTGGGTTTAGGAGAGAGACGGATTGGCAAGATCCTATAAACAGCAATGAGATAATGTCTGGATTATCTGTTTTTGGTGGTGTTGGTTGAGGGTTGAGTGTTGACCAAGACACCAGGGAACTCCATGTTCTTTCTTACACTACAACCATGACTACACTCCAAAAGTACTTCATTGGCTGTAAAGCGCTTTAAGACGTCCAGTGGTCTTTCATCGTCCAATAGTGTCATGAGATCTTTTACATCACCTAACCAGGCAGACAGAGTCTCGATTTAATATCACGTTTAAAAGACAGCGCCTCCGACAGTTCAGCTCTCCTTCAGTATTGCGCTTGAGTGTTAACCTGGATCATGTGCTCAAATCCTGGTGTAGAGCTGAACTCCCAACATTCTGTTTTTAGCAGATCTTTCCAGCCGCTGGTCGAATCCAGAGCTTCGGGATAGTTTGTGTACTCGATGTGGAATCATGCTTTGTTGCACTTGGCTGTGAGACCAAATTAATTCAACCACTGATGAAAGTAGGGCACCTTCTCCGTTCACGTGACAAAGAGAAGACTTGAGACAGACACAATGGAGCAGAGGATTGACCAAGAGACAAGGCCCAGTGCAGAGTAAGTGTGGTGATGGGGGCCAGAGAAGGTTTAACCAATCAATGGCAGGTTTGAGTCATAGGTTGTGTAATGGCCCTAGTTATATCTTTGGTCACTGAGATTATGAAAATGAACAGGCCAGGTAAATATCAATTACATTCCATTTTAGGTAACTGGCAAAAAAGTCAGAGGGGAGATGAGGAGCAATCTTTTACAAAGCAAGTTGTTATGATCTGGAATGCACTACCTGAAAGGCTGGTGGAAGCAGATTCAATAGCAATTTTCAAAAAGGGAATTGGATAAATACTTGAAAAGGAAAAATTAACAGGAGTATGGGGAAAGAGCAGAAGAGTGGGACTAATTGGACAGCTCTTTCAAAGAGCCGGCACAGCCATGATGGGCTGAATGGCCTCGTTTTGTGCTATAAGATTTTGTGCTCAAAGGTAGTAATCTCAGGATTGCTACCAGTGCCACGTGCTAGTCAGAGTAGGAATTGCAGGATAGCTCAGATGAATACGTGGCTTGAGGAATGGTGCAAGGGGGAGGGATTCAAATTCGTGGGACATTGGAAGCGGTTCCGGGGGAGGAGGGAACAATACAAACCAGACAGTCTGCACCTGGGCAGGACCAGAACCGATGTCCAAGGCGGAGTGTTTGCAAGTGTTGTTGGGGAGGGATTAAACTAAAATGGCAGGGGGATGGGAATCTATGCAGGGAGACAGAGGGAAGTAGAATGGGGGCAGAAGCAAAAGGTAGGAAAAAGAAAAGCAAGAGTGGAGGGCAGAGAAATCAAGGGCAAAAATCAAAAAGGGCCACATTACAACATAATTCTAAAAGGACAAAGAGTGTTAAAAAAACAAGCCTGAAGGCTCAGAGTCTCAATGCGAGGAGCATTCGTAATAAGGTGGATGAATTGACTGCGCAGAAGCTGTTAACGGATATGATGTAATTGGGATTACGGAGACACGGCTCCAAGGTAACCAAGGCTGGGAACTCAACATCCAGGGGTATTCAATATTCAGGAAGGACAGACAGGAAGGAAAAGGAGGTGGGGTAGCGTTACTGGTTAAAGAGAAGATTAACGGAATAGTAAGGAAGGACATTAGCGTGGATGATGTGGAATCTATATGGGCAGAGCTGCGAAACACTAAAGGGCAGAAAATGTTAGTGGGAGTTGTGTACAGACCACCAAACAGTAGTAGGGAGGTTGGGGATGGCATCAAACAGGAAATTAGGGATGCGTGCAATGAGGGTACAACAGTATCATGGGTGACTTTAATCTACATATAGATTGGGCTAACCAAACTGGTAGCAATACTGTGGAGGAGGATTTCCTGGAGTGTATAAGGAACAGTTTTCTAGACCTATATGTCGAGAAACCAACTAGAGAGCAGGCCATCCTAGACTGGGTCTTGAGTAAGGATTAATTAGCAATCTGGTTGTGCGGGGCCCTTTGGGGAAGATTGACCATAATATGGTAGAATTATTCATTAAGATAGAGAATGACACAGTTAATTCAGAGACTAGGATCCTGAACTTAAAGAAAGGAAACTTCAACGGTATGAGACGTGAATTGGCTAGGGTAGACTGGAGAATGATACTTAAAGGGTTGACGGTGGATAGGCAATGGCAGACATTTAAATATCACATGGATGAACTACAACAATTGTACATCCCTGTGTGGCATAAGAATAAAAAAGGGAGGGTGGCTCAACCGTGACTAATAAGGGAAATTAGGGAAAGTGTTAAGTCCAAGGAAAAGGCATATAAATTGGCCAGAAAAAGCAGCAAACCTGAGGACTGGGAGAAATTTAGAATTCAGCAGAGGAGACTAAGGGCTTAATTAGGATGGGGAAAATAGAGTATGAGAGTAAGCTTGCAGGAAACATAAAAGCTGACTGCAAAAGTTTCTATACATATGTGAAGAGAAAAAGATTAGTGAAGACTAATGTAGGTCCCTTGCAGTCAGAATCAGGTGAATTCATAATGGGGAACAAGGAAATGGCAGACCAATTGAACAAATGCTTTGGTTCTGTCTTCACTAAGGAAGACACGAATAACCCCCCGAAATTACTCGGGGAGAAGGGGGGACTGAGGGAAAGCCTTATTACTCAGGAAATGGTGTTAGGGAAATTGAAGGGACTGAAGGCCGATAAATCCCCAGGGCCTGATAGTCTGCATCCCAGAGTACTTAAGGAAGTGGCCCAAGAAATAGTAGATGCATTGGTGTTAATTTTCCAACATTCCATGGACTCTGGTTCAGTTCCTATGGATTGGAGGGTAGCTAATGTAACCCCACTTTTTAAAAAAGGAGAGAGAAAACAGGGAATTATAGACTGGTTAGCCTGACATCGGTAGTGGGGAAAATGCTGGAATCAATCATTAAAGCAGCACATTTGGAAAGCAGTGACAGGATTGGTCCAAGTCAGCATGGATTTATAAAAGGGAAATCATGCTTGACAAATCTTCTAGAATTTTTTGAGGATGTAACTAGTAGAGTGGATAAGGGAGAACCAATGGGTGTGGTGTATTTGGACTTTCAAAAGGCTTTTGACAAGGTCCCACACAGGAGATTAGTGTGCAAAATTAAGGCACATGGTATTGGGGGTAATGTATTGATGTAGATAGAGAACTGGTTGGCAGACAGGAAGCAAAGAGTGGGAATAAATGGGTCCTTTTCAGAATGGCAGGCAGCTTCCCTTCAATAGCTCAGTTGGTAGAGCAGAGGACTGTAGTGGAATAAGCAGTAAAGTCATCCTTAGGTCGCTGGTTCAATTCTGGCTTGAAGGAGCGGTGTTCTTTTAGGCATCGTTGGTTTAATGGTGTAATGGTGAGCACTCTGGACTTCGAATTCAGCGATCCGAGGTCAAATCTTGATCGTTGGTTCAATGGTGTAATGGTGAGCAGCCTGGACTTTGAATTCAGCGATCCGAGTTCAAATCTTGGTAAAAGTTGAATTTTAGCGGATGACACTAAGTTGGGTGGCAGTGTGAGCTGCGAGGAGGATGCTATGAGGCTGCAGAGTGACTTGGATAGGTTAGGTGAGATGGCAGATGAAGTATAATGTGGATAAATGTGAGGTTATCCACTTCGGTGGTAAAAACAGAGAGACAGACTATTATCTGAATGGTGACAGATTAGGAAAAGAGGAGGTGCAACAAGACCTGGGTGTCATGGTACATCAGTCATTGAAGGTTGGCATGCAGGTACAGCAGGTGGTTAAGAAAGCAAATGGCATGTTGGCCTTCATAGCGAGGGGATTTGAGTACAGGGGCAGGGAGGTATTGCTACAGTTGTACAGGGCCTTGGTGAGGCCACACCTGGAGTATTGTGTACAGTTTTGGTCTCCTAACTTGAGGAAGGACATTCTTGCTATTGAGGGAGTGCAGCAAAGGTTCACCAGACTGATTCCCGGGATGGCGGGACTGACATATCAAGAAAGACTGGATCAACTGGGCTTGTATTCACTGGAGTTCAGAAGAATGAGAGGGGATCTCATAGAAACGTTTAAAATTCTGACGGGTTTAGACAGGTTAGATGCAGGAAGAATGTTCCCAATGTTGGGGAAGTCCAGAACCAGGGGTCACAGTCTAAGGATAAGGGGTAAGCCATTTAGGACTGAGATGAGGAGAAACTTCTTCACCCAGAGAGTGGTGAACCTGTGGAATTCTCTACCACAGAAAGTTGTTGAGGCCAATTCACTAAATATATTCAAAAAGGAGTTAGATGAAGTCCTTACTACTAGGGGGATCAAGGGGTATGGCGAGAAAGCAGGAATGGGGTACTGAGGTTGCATGTTCAGCCATGAACTCATTGAATGGCGGTGCAGGCTCGAAGGGCCGAATGGCCTACTCCTGCACCTATTTTCTTTGTTTCTTTGACTAGTGGGGTGCCGCAGGGTTCAAAGCTGGGACCCCAGCTATTTACAATATACATTCATGATTTAGACAAATAAATTGAATGTAATATCTCCAATTTTGCAGATGACACTAAGTTGGGTGGCAGTGCGAGCTGCGAGGAAGATGCTAGGAGGCTGCAGGGGGACTTGGACAGGTTAGGTGAATGGGCAAATACATGGCAGTTGCAGTATAATGTGGAAAAGTATGAGGTTATCCACTTTGGTGGCAAAAACAGGAAGGCAGATTATTATCTGAATGGTGACAGATTACTAAAAGGGGAGGTGCAACGAGACCTGGGTGACATGGTACATCAGTCATTGAAGGTAGGCATGCAGGTACAGTAGACTGTAAAGAAAGCAAATGGCATGCTGGCCTTCATAGCGAGGGGATTTGAGTATAAGAGCAGGGAGTTCTTACTGCAGTTATACAGGGCCTTGGTGAGACCACACCTTGAGTATTGTGTGCAGTTTTGGTCTCCTAACCTGAGGAAGGAAATTCTTGCTATTGAGGGAGTGCAGCGAAGATACACCACACTGATTCCCGGGATGGCAGAACTGACATATGAAGAAAGACTGGATCGACTAGGCTTATATTCACTGGAATTTAGAAGATTGAGAGAGGATCTCATCGAAACATATAAAATTCTGATGGGATTGGACAGATTAGATGCAGGAAGAATGTTCCCGATGTTGGGGAAGTCCAGAACCAGGGGTCACAGTCTAAGGGTAAGGGGTAAGCCATTTAGGACCGAGGTGAGGAGAAACTTCTTCACTCAGAGAATTGTTAACCTGTGCAATTCTCTACCACAGAAAGTTGTTGAGGCAAGTTCGTTAGATATATTCAAAAGGGAGTTAGATGTAGCCCTTACGGCTAAAGGGGTCAGGGGGTATGGAGAGATAGCAGGAATGGGGTACTGAAGTTGCATGATCAGCCATGATCTTATTGAATGGTGGTGCAGGCTCGAAGGGCCAAATGACCTACTCCTGCACCTATTTTCTATGTTTCTATGTAAGATTCTATTATTCCACACGCACCATAGAGTGAATTTTGCAAGACTGCACTTCCATTGCAGAAACTGGCTGGATGAGATCATGGATTGGAGAAAAAGGCAGAGAGATTAATGAGCCCAATGCTGACTTTCCACACCTTCACTGACCAGGAATCCATCGTCCCAGACTCCAGCTGGGAGCGGAATTTCACCAAATTTACCCCCCATTTTGCAGCAACCTATTCGAGAGCAGTTTCTAGAGCTCTGTGCACAGGGACCCCGCTCCTGATGTGTGGTCCATGATTGGGGCAGATGGATGGAGGTTTTGACCCAGACATGGCTCCCCTGGACAATCCCAAAGGCATATTGGGTCCCAGCCCAGCCCATTTCCAGAACCTTCTGCTGCTCATTTGTCGGGAATGTGTCAGAAATCCCGTGTAGATTTGGGAAAAGTCCGGTGTGGACAGATTTCCAACCAGCTCAGCCCTTTCAGGGATTCCTTTCCTTGGGTTTCCATTGATGTCCGTTAACAGGAGATTAAAGAACCTTCCTGGGAATTTGGCCACTTGTTTCCAGTTGATTTTTCTTCCAGTAGCTAAGTTATCAAACAAGCCACTTGCTTTCACTACCTCTATTTTATTTTATTTTATCTCCAGTCTCCACCTCCCACTTCCCTGGTTCCCCTCCACTCCACTCCTCTTCCCTGCGCCCCCATTCCACCAGTCTGAGCTGGAAAGTGAGATACTAAGAATGGCGGGGGAGGGATAAGTAAGTTGCACTGCCCCTACCCTCCACATCGCCCCTCCCCTCCCCATCTCTCCACACCTCCCCTCGCCTCCAGTTCACTCACCTCCCTCCAACCCTCCCCCACCCCGCCCCCTTCTCTCCTATCATGAGTAAATCTGGGTTTCTTCACATATCTTTGCAACACAATCCATGCTCACTGGGTAACTCATACCGAGCAAAAATAACTAGCAGACTCTGTACATGTGATTTCAGATCTGCAATGTGCTTCTCTTTCTGGTGAGGTTTGGTAAGATTGAGAGTATTTAGATGAGTGGGCATTAGGAAACAGATAACGGGGAATTTATGCTTGCATCGGGATTAGGTATTTACATGTTACAGATCACAATCTAAATATTTGAATATTTGTGATGTGCTTATTCGAAAGGAAGCAGAAAAAAAGAGAATCTCAAGTGGAGGAGAATCTGATTAGCGACCCATTCAGGCCCATCTACACTGAGGCTCTTGAAGGATCCCAGGTGAGTATCACACAATGGGCTCGAAACGGTGGTTGGAGGGGTCGGAGTATGCGTCCGACCCGCAAAACAATTATGAAATTACCTCCTGGTGCCCAGACTGCGAAAAGTTGTGGTCTCAGGCCTCGAGGCCAAGGGCAGTGTAATGGCCCATGGATCTCAGGGACGCAGGCGGTGCGAACGTGTACCTGGGATCACGTGGGCCCGGTCCTCCAATCACAAAGGAGAATTCCATGTCAATCATTTTCGAACGGAATTTCCAAATGAAATGCAATGGAATCCCCAAATCTAATACAATGTACAGATTTGGAATTTTATTTATAATTACCTTCATTGCACCAAACTGACTAAAAATTTAATTTTTTGATAATTTTATACATCATTAAAGCTGTAATCTGGACCAATATTTGCATAAACTCATTTAATACAGTGCTTGTGCATAATTTAGGATATGAAAATATTTAATGTAAGCCTTAGATATCCCCTTAGGTTGATGCAAACAGGCCCTGCGACTGCTTGCATTTACCGTAAGACTAACGTGGGCAATTGCTGGCCAGTTGCTGGACAAATAGCCCAATTCTGCCCCAGCAATTGCTTTCTCGGGGCCCCTGCAGATGGCCTATCAACGCATACGTTGACAGGCCGCAAGTTTCGAATTTCGTGTATGTGCTTGAAATCCAGAACTTGCGGGACATTTCAAAGGGAATACAACGGCTCACTCTGAGAGTACTCTGTCACAGATAGTGCAATTTCAGGCCCATTCTCTTTTATAAAAAGCTGCTGAGAAATCCCAACATTTGTATCTCTTGTAAAACCCCTCAAGCAATAACCTGCTGTAAATACTTAAACAGACCTTACTATACATGGTTTCTTGGAGTACTACCAAGGTGTCAGCCGTGGCTCACTGGGTAGTACTCTCGCCTCTGAGGCAGAAGGTTGCAGATTCAAGCCCCACTCCAGAGACTTTAGCCCATAATATAGGTCGACACTTCAGTGTCGTACTGAGGGAGCCCTGCACTGTTGGAGGGGCAGTACTGAGGGAGCGCTGCACATTGGAGGGGCAGTATTGAGGGAGCGCTGCACGTTGGAGGGGCAGTACTGAGCAAGCATTGCACTGTCAAAGGGATAGCACTGAGGGAGTGCTGCACTGTTGGAGAGCCAATAATGTGGGAGTGCTGCACTGTCGGAGGATCAGTAATGAGAGAGCGCTGCACTGTCGGAGGATCAGTAATGAGAGAGCGCTGCACTGTTGGACAGGCAGTACTGAGAGAGTGCTGCACTGTTGGAGCGACAATACCGAGGGTTCGATGCACTGTCGGATGATCAGAAATGAGGGAGCGCTGCACCGTCAGAGGGCAGTACTGAGGGAGTGCTGCACTGTCGGAGGTGCCGTCTTGGATGAGATGTTAAACCGAGGCCCCTTCTGCCCACCCAGGTGGATGTGGCAGATCCCATGGCACTATTCGAAGAGCAGGGGAGTTCTCCCTAGTGTCCCAGCCAATAATTGTTCCTCAACAAACAACTAAAACAGATTAACTGGTCATTTATCTCATTACTGTATTTGGAACCTTGCTATGCACAAATTGCCTATCACATTTCCCTACAGTAATTTAAAAAGTAAAGTGCTTTTGGACAGCCTGAGGTCGTGAAAGATGCCATATAAATGCAAGTTCTTTCTTTCTTTTGCCTCCCCTGAGATTATACAGGGGAGGGAAGTATGCAAGACTGTACGGTCTATGGTTAGGGTATGCATGGATGGTATCTTCTTACTTTCCATCTGTGTGCTGATAAAGATAAGTGTTTAAGAACACAGCTGTTTCCTGCATGTGAGATTCCTGTTCAGAATATAAACAACATTTTTGTAAATTTGTTTTAATTAGTAAATAATAAAGATTAAATATTGTTGGTGAGCAAGTCATAGAGATAAACACTGCACTACTGGAAGCCCAAAGAGGCTTCATCTTAATCATTCATCAACAACGTGTTATATATTGACTTGCAAAAACTGTTAACAATGTTTCACAAGAAGAACTGCTGGTTAAACATTACACAAAATGAGCTCAAATGGATAAGGAATTGGCTGAAGAGTAGAATGCTCTTTGTTAAGGGAGTTGTGTCGAGTGGGGGAAGTACTGAATGGGATGTCCCAAGGATTGGGACTTCTTTGATTTCTAATTTAGGTTACTGACTGGACACATTGGTTGGCATTAGATAGTGCCAAGGAGAAGTAGGATACATTACCCATTCTACTGGAACATTCTCGGGGACACTGACGGAGAAAGTAGGATGGGGCAGTTCTGGCTATGTTGCTTGTTATTTGCCTCCTAGCAAACCAGCAAAGAGAACATGGACAGAGATATGGGACATGGCTGCTCCTGCCAGTAGCACAGACACTTCACCCTAGCACAACTTAAAGATATGACAGGAAATTTGAGGTCTATGTTCTTTGTTGGATGGTAAATACTTTTACAATTAAAAAAATACTTCTAAAGTAAGATAATTTTACAAAACTTGTCTCAAACACTATCAGCGCGTTCCAGAGCCAAAGGGTCTGATGATTGAAGGAGAGGCCAGCAGTGTTTTCATACCAGGCCTGGCTACGAAAAGGAAGAGTGCGAAGAAAAACAAAATCGCAGTGAGCCCAACTGAGAGTCCACAGAAAGAACTGTTCGAGAGAGTGCAAAATCCCAGCACCAGTCAGGTCACAGCGGATGGGGGTAAGTGTATTCGAAGCAGAGTTTCACGGGTTTAATAGGGGAAACGTTTGCATTATATATGAGTACAGATAGATAGAATAATGTGAATTTAAAATAGGCTCTGGTTGGTTCTATATTTAAGTGTCTATGACTGAGGGATCCAGTACATGAAATTATCCAGAGAATATGCAAAGTTTCTACGACAAGCAAGCTGCCTATATGAGAGTAAGTAAGTTTTTTGATATGTAAATCAACTATGATACAGTAGCTTTGTTGTATGAGCATTTCTCCACAGAGAACAGACAACAAAATGTATACTAAGTGCAACTGGGTATGAGGTGAAAATGTACCATTAATATGCGGGTGTTCAGACCTTAAATTAGAAATGATTACTATCTGAATTACCTAATGATTAAGAAGAAGCTATTTGATCATTCAAATTGGCTGGCTTCAACATCAAATAAATATTTAAATGATGTCACTAGGACTCTAATGCCATTTTTGGACTCAACTGGGTGGAGCATCAGCTGGCGGTCATGTCCAACAGGGGCCCGAAGGTAAGTACTTATTTATTTTTGTACGGCCAAGAGGGGCAAGAGTGCACAAAAACAACCTGGGCTTACCCCGCCACACTGGGCCCGTCCCCCTCCCCTGCTGAGAATGGACTTTTCCCCCACCCCTCTCAACCTTTTCCAGCAAAAATGGAACAAGCCTCCCAAAAACTGCAAGGAGGCAAAATTGTACAAATCAAGTTTAATTTTTGCTAGTTTCTTGCTATGATTTTCTGTTTCAGTGTAATTATCTTACTTGTAAATAAACCCGTTTGGTAAGTTTTAGCCTGAATTCAATGGTCTGACAGTTTAACATTAGGGGCCCAAGTTTCCACATGATTTGCGCCTGATTTTTAGGAGCAACTGGTGGAGAACAGACTATCTTAGAAATCGCAATTCTCCACATTTTTTTTTCTGCAGTTCTAGTCAGTTAGAACAGTTTCACTTTGGAACAGAATTTTTTCTTCAAAAGTCTCCGGCCACTGACGCCTGATTTCAAAGTTTCCACAGTGAAAACGTACTCCAAACTAACTTAGAATGGAGCAAGTGAAGATTTTTGTAGAACTGAAAAAACCTGTTCTACACATTAAAAAATCAGGCGCAGGTTACAAATTAGGCGTCCAGAACGAGGTGGGGGGGGGGGGGGGGGAGGGGGAAGGGAAGTCATTAAATTCTACAATAAATCCTTATTTATACTTATACAAATATTATACAAATAAATCCAACCTGAATAAACATTTATAATCAAAGAAAAGATTAAATAAACCATCTTCCTACCTGTGTGAAAGTGCTTCAGCCAGGGAGAATTCTGCAGCAAGCCTCACAAAACGAGGCAGCCGTTCCCGAACGCGGGGGGGGGCGGGGAAGGAAGCCGTTCCAGACGGCGGGCGGGAGGGAGGGAACCGACCGACCGAACGCGGGGGGTGGGGCGGGGCGGGGGGGTTGGGGGAAGGAAGCTGTTCCAGACGGCGGGCGGGAGGGAACCAACCGACCGAACGCAGGGGAGGAAGCCGTTCCAGACGGCGGGAGGGAGGGAGGGAAGGAGACAGAAGGCTGCAGGAAGCCTCAGAAATTGAGGAGCCATTTCCCGACGGCAAAAGGGGGAGGTCGTCGGGAAACGGCTGCCTCAACTTTCTGAGGCTCCCTGCAGCCTTCTCAGTGCTGATGTGCTGATGGCAATGTGCTTTTATTAAAAAATGTTCAAAAATTAAACAGCTACAAAGAACTACAAAAATGGCCGAGTGCCAATGTTTCCTTCACACTGCGCGAACGCGAACGCTCCAACGCGCACGCGCAGGGTTGCCGGCAGGGAAAAAACTAATTTAAATAGTACCCGCCCCCTCCCACTTACAAAATCGGCGCGAGTGTAGGCTCCGACCCCTGGGCGCCGCGCCAGGCAGACAAGGAGCTGCAGGGCACTCCAGAATCGCGAGTTTTTTTTCCAGCACCGTTTTAGGCGCGAAAAACGGGCGCCCAGCTCGGAGGGGCACCCGTTTTTTATCGTGTGGAAACTTGAGGCCTTAGAGTGGGCAAGAGAGTGTGGTGGGAATCCCACCTAGTCTTCGGTGCTGAAGAACATATTTCCAGGGTAAATGTTTGTCCTGTGGCAATGCTATCCATTCGTGGCATAAAGGTGCAAGTTATCGTTCACAGAGAAATCAACTTCTTTGCTCCAAACACAAATTCAGAATGTTGTGACAGTGCCCAATTTATAGCAGTATTACAATATTTTTATATTCTGGTGGAAATGTTCTTAATACAATAAGAAAATGTACATTTTACTTCACTTTTTACACTTTTTTTCTTGTTTCACTATGTTAGTCTCAACATCTACTTTATCTCCCACAGTCTGCAGAGTAGAATGGCCCAGCTCATTGACTTCTCCACTGACCTATTCAAAGTTTCTCGATGGTCACCTGAATATCACATAAAAGGGACCATCCCTCTTCTTCCAAAAGGATGAGATACAGGGGTATTCCTATTGGGAAGCCCATTGATAGCAGTAATGGATCTTTAGGGACAAAAAAAAAAAGCAGCGGAGCATTTGCCATTTTCCGGAGAAGCTCAAGGGTGAATCTTGGCCAACATTGACCGTCAGGCTTGAAGCTGAGGTGCTACGGTGGGGTTTGATTTTATTTATAGCATGGAGAACGATATTGAACTCTTAACCTTTCTCAAATGGGACAACTGTAACTTTTAATCACCATCCAACATCCCTCTCTAACTCTGCACATCGTGACTGTGCTATGGGTTAAACAATTGTGTAAAGGATATATACTGAGCCAGACTGAGAGAGTAATGTGGCAATTGTTGGATTGCTGAACGGTTGGTGCAGTCACTCTTTCATAACCCTGGGACTGTGCAAACTAAGTTACAAAACCAGCTAAAGACACTGCAAGATGGTATTGTCCATTACAAGACATTTGGACCATCCCACTGTATTACATGGGTACAGGAGGAGAGCGGTAATGTTACTGGTATAGTAATCCAGAGAATGTGAGTTCAGTTTAATAAATCTGAAAATAAAAGGCTGGTATCAGTAAAAGTGACCATGTAGCTGTCAGATTATCGTAAAAATCCAACTGGTTCACTAATGTCCCTTCCCTGGTCTGGGTCTATATGTGACTCCAGTCCCGCACCAGGGTGGTTGACACTTAACTGCCCATAGTGGCCTAGCAAGCCACTCAGTTTAATCAAACCGCTAGCCAGGGGCAGTAGAAATGGGCAATAAATGCCGGCCTTGCCAGAGATCCTGAGAATGAATGAATAATATGAATAAGCTGCTGTTGTCCTGTGCTCAGGATTGCTCTCCTGGGGGTCAGTCTGTGCCACAGGATCTCAGTGGGTGACTTGTGCTCAAGTCTCTCTGTTGCTTGGTGCTCAGCTCCTGATTTCCCACTTGTTGCCCCTGGCTCCTCCCATGACAGGGTGACTGAGATCAGCAGCTCACAGTTATGGAATTGCAGAACTCTGTGGCACCCTGAAACACGCAGAGTGATTAAAGCACCTTTTACTTTGCCTTTCGCAGATTGCAGAAAGAAGAAAAATAAAAGTTTCTTCAGGTAAATGCTGTCAATTTTTGTTTAATTTTCGCTCATGTGAAACACCTTGGGACGTCTTACAATGTTAAAGACTCTATATAAATGCAAGTTGTTGTTACTGTTGCTGTATCATTTACTGATCCTACAGTAACTGCTTTAGAGAGAGAGACAATTGGGGTTAGAGTCTTATTGTTGGCGACTTTGTGCTGACGTGCTGTCCAGTTCCAGGCCAATCTTTCACCTTTTCTTAATGTTATTTGGCAGGTTCTAATTGACCTGAGTTGGTGCAGCCCAATTAAGTCATTGGAACAAAATATCTCTACATTACTATACTTAATGCAGAGTGGTCAGCAGCCCTGCATTAACCCTCCACACAGTGTGTAAATGTACCCACGCACTATTCCACTGAATCAATTGTAAACTTGCTGTGTAAAACATTATGTATTTATTTAAACAAATGTTTGTTGTTCTCCTCAGGGGAAGCCGCAATAGTGACACTTCTTAGTACCTGCCCATCGAGGTTCATACTCCTCACTCCCTCTGCTGGATTCATGTGGAGAATTGTTTATAATGAAGCTGCATTGTCACAAGTTCTTGTTTTAAGAAGCTGACCAACTGTAGCAATGTTCGTTGAGATTTCCTTGTGTTCAGTAACTGGAGAAAAAAGCCCCAATTTCGCGAATTCAAAGAACCAAATGTGATTGGTGGAGAAGGATCAATGTCAGCTCTTATTGGTCAGTAGAAGTTTGACATTACTGTCTTTCAAATTAGCTCTTTTTAAATCAGATTGGCTGTCTTAATTTTGACAGTGTGTGTTATTTGTACTTGTGTCACTCAAAGCAATAATCTATATAATTAAAAGTCTTGTCTCCAGCTCATGTCTGTCGCATTAAACTTTTCAAAGATGTCACACATGAAAGTACGACATCAGAGGCTTCAAACCTGAAAAACGTCTGATCTCAGTGTCACATCCCAGGCATCACATCTCAGGGCGTCACATCCCAGGGCGTCACATCTCAGGGTGTCACATCTCAGGGTGTCACATCACAAAAGAACATAAGAATTAGGGGCAGGAATAGGCCACACACCCTTGAAGCCTCCTCTGCCATTAAATAGAAACATAGAAACATAGAAAATAGGTGCAGGAGTAGGCCATTCGGCACTTCGAGCCTGCACCACCATTCAATAAGATCATGGCTGATCATTCACCTCAGTACCCCTTTCCTGCTTTCTCTCATACCCTTTGATCCCTTAAGCCATCAGAGCCATATCTAATTCCCCTTGAATATATCTAATGAACTGGCATCAACAACTCTTTGCGGTAGAGAATTCCAGAGGTTAACAACTCTCTGAGTGAAGAAGTTTATCTTCATCTCAGTCCTAAATGGCTTACCCCTTATCCTTAGACTGTGACCCCTGGTTCTGGACTTCCCCAACATCGGGAACATTCTTCCTGCATCTAACCTGTCCAATCCCGTCAGAATTTTATATGTTTCTATGAGATCCCCTCTCATTCTTCTAAACTCCAGTGAATACTGGCCCAGTCGATCCAGTCTGTCCTCATATGTCAGTCCCGCCATCCCGGGAATCAGTCTGGTGAACCTTCGCTACACTCCCTCAATAGCAAGAACGTCCTTCCTCAGATTAGGAGACCAAAACTGAACACAATATTCCAGATGAGGCCTCACCAAGGCCCTGTACAACTGCATTAAGACCTCCCTGCTCCTATATTCAAATCCCCTAGCTATGAAGGCCAACATGCCATTTGCCTTCTTCACCGCCTGCTATACCTGCATGCCAACTTTCAATGACTGATGTACCATGACACCCAGGTCTCGTTGCACCTCCCCTTTTCCTAATCTGCCGCCATTCAGATAATATTCTGCCTTCATGTTTTTGCCACCAAAGTGGATAACTTCACATTTATCCACATTATACTGCATCTGCCATGCATTTGCCCACTTACTTAACCTGTCCAAGTCACCCTGCAGCCTCTTAGCATCCTCCTCACAGCTCACACCACCACCCAGCTTAGTGTCATCTGCAAACTTGGAGATATTACACTCAATTCCTTCATCTAAATCATTGATGTATATTGTAAATAGCTGGGGTCCCAGCACTGAGCCCAGCGGCACCCCATTAGTCACTGCCTGCCATTCTGAGAAGGACCCGTTTATCCCTGCTCTCTGCTTTCTGTCTGCCAACCAGTTCTCTATCCACGTCAATACATTACCCCCAATACCATGTGCCTTAATTTTGCACACTAATTTCTTGTGTGGGACCTTGTCAAAAGCCTTTTGAAAGTCCAAATACACCACATCCACTTGTTCTCCCTTGTCCAGTCTACTAGTTACATCCTCATAAAACTCAAGAAGATTTGTCAAGCATGATTTCCCTTTCATAAATCCATGCTGACTTGGACTGATCCTGTCACTGCTTTCCAAATGCGCTGTTATTTCATCTTTAATAATTGATTCCAACATTTTCCCCACTACTGATGTCAGGTTAACCGGTCTATAATTCCCCGTTTTCTCTTTCCTTCTTTTTTTAAAAGTGGTGTTACATTAGCTACTCTCCAGTCCATAGGAACTGATCCAGAGTCGATAGACTGTTGAAAAATGGTTACCAATGCATCCACTATTTCTAGGGCCACTTCTTTAAGTACTCTGGGATGCAGACTATCAGGCCCTGGGGATTTATCAGCCTTCAATCCCATCAATTTCCCTAACACAATTTCCTAACTAATAAGGATTTCCTTCAGTTCCTCCTTCTCGCTAGACCCTTGGTACCCTAGTATTTCCAGAAGGTTATATATGTCTTCCTTCGTGAGGACAAAACCAAAGTATTTGTTCAATTGGTCTGCCATTTCTTTGTTCCCCATTATAAATTCACCTGATTCTGATTGCAAGGGACCTACATTTGTCTTCACTAATATTTTTCTCTTCACATATCTGTAGAAGCTTTTGCAGTCAGTTTTTATGTTCCCAGCAAGCTTCCTCTCATACACTATTTCCCCCCTCTTAATTAAACCTTTTGTCCTCTTCTGCTGAATTCTAAATTTCTCTCAGTCCTCAGGTTTGCTGCTTTTTCTGGCCAATTTATATGCCTCTTCCTTGGATCTAACACTACCCTTAATTTCCCTTGTTAGCCACGGTTGAGCCACCTTCCCCGTTTTATTTTTACTCCAGACAGGGATGTACAATTGTTGAAGTTCATCCATGTAATCTTTAAATGTTTGCCATTGCTTATCCACCGTCAACCCTTTAAGTATTATTCACCAGTCTATTCTAGCCAATTCACATCTCATACCATCGAAGTTACCTTTCCTTAAGTTCATGGCTGATCTTCAACCTCAACTCCACTTTCCCGTCTGACCCTCATATCCTTTGATTCCCTTAATATCCAACCGAGTTTGATTCAGTTGGTAAGTATAATGGGGAAGGAAATATCTGGCAGCAATAATTGGATGATCAAGAAGGAGTGTTTTTTAAACTACCAGATCTAAATTGTCAAGTAACAGAAACCAATCAATCAAATCACTTAAAACTATTGCAAACCTGCATTGAGTGCTATTTTTATGTTTCATTTACCTGAAAATTTACCAACATGATATTTATAACATAAAGAAACTCATAAAAATAAACAATCTGGAATGAAATGCTTTTACTCAGAGTTGCCTGTACAGGGACGCAAAACTCTGGCAAATGTTTCATGTTGAGGCTCACTGCTGTGTCAGGAACTTGGCACTCAGCTTGGAGGACTCAGCTTACATAAGAACATACGAATAAGGAGCAGGAGTAGGTCATACGGCCCTTTGTGCCTGCTCCGTCATTCAATAAGATCATGGCTGACCTTTGACCTCAACTCCACTGTCCCGCACAATCCTCATATCCCTTGACTCCCCGAGTCTAATTATCTGTCTATCTCAGCCTTGAATATAGTCAACAAATGAGCATCCACAGCCCTTTGGGGTAGAAAATTCTAAAGAATCACTACCCTCTGAGTAAAGAAGTTCCTCCTCATCTTAGTATTAAATGGCCAACCCCTTAACCTGAGACTATGTCCCCTAGTTCTAGACTCTCCAGCCAGGGGAAACAACATCTCAACATCTACCCTGCCAATCCCCCTCAGAATCATCTCTCATTCTTCTAAACTTCAGAGAGTATTGGCCCAATCTACTCAATCTATCCTCATAGGACAACCCTCTCATCCCATGGATCAATCTAATTGTAATGACTCAAGAGCCTGGTTACTGTAAATTCACTCAGTTGCAACCTGATCCATTTTTATTCCAGCCCAAGAGTGCAAGCGTGACAAAGACACCCAGCTTATACACAGGTGACCAAGCACAATGCCACATGCGTACAGCCCAATGACCTCCGACCATGCGCCCTTAGGTGTCTGGTGACCCCCAAGCATTAATACATAACAACATCCCCCTTTTAAAATCTTAACAACAGTCTTTTTACAAATTAAGACGGTCTGGGCTTTCCTCTCAGTTCAACTTTGGCTCTGGGCGAGCGTTCTGAGTCCGTTGAGACTGAGGGCTGAGTAGCTGATCTGATGGGAGTGGTCATGACCACATCAGAGACTGAAGGTTCAGAGTCAGTAATGTCAGCAGGTTCCTCTGATGAGTGAACAATGACTGCATCTTCCTCACTCGGTTCCAGTTCATCCGTGTGCCGCAGTTTAACTTGGTCAAGGTGTTTCTTGCATGTTTGCCCATTCTTGAGCACGACAATAAACACTGTTACCCTCCTTGGCTGTAACAGTGCCGGCAATCCACTTTGGACCTTGACCATAGTTCAGTACATAAACCGGATTGTTGACCAAGATGTCACGTGACACCACAACATGATCATGACACCATTGCTGACTTTGACGTCTGTTTTCAATAAGATCATTCAAATCAGGATAAACAAGAGAAAGCCTGGTCTTGAGAATTCTTTTTTTCAGTAATTCAACAGGAGGAAGCCCAGTAAGCAGATGAGGTCTTGACCTGTAACTGAGCAATATACATGACAACCGTCTCTGCAGTGAGCCCTGAATTACACGTTTCATACTTTACTTGATCATTTGAACGGCACACTCTGCTTGACCATTAGAAGCAGGCTTGCATGAAGCTGATCTCACATGTCTGATGCCATTGAGTTTCATGAACTCCTGGAACTCAAGACTTGTGAAGCAAAATCCATTGTCGTTCACAACAATGTCAGGCAAACCATGAGTAGCAAACATGATACGAAGGCTCTCAAGGGTAGCTGTAGACGTGCTGGATGACATAATGCTGTACCCACTTAGAATATGCATCTAGTACGACAAAAAACAGTTTTCCTAGGTACGGGCCCGCAAAATCAATGTGGATCCTCGACCATGGTTTGGATGGCCACGACTAAAGACTTAGCGTAGATTTCGCTGGTACTTTACTGAGCTGCATCCAAGTATTGCACTGATGCACGCATGATTCCTGATCAGAGTCAATTCCAGGCCACCATACATGAGACCGAGCAATGGACTTCATCATGACAATACCAGGATGAGTGCTATGAAGTTCAAGTACAAATTTTTCTCTATCTTTCTTAGGCATGTTTACATGATTACCCCACAGTAAATACAGTCTGACTGAATTGACAGCTCATCCTTGCGACGGATGTAAGGTTTGGTCTCCTCACGCATCTCCATAGATACGGCAGCCCAATCGCCACTGAGTACAAACTGTTTCACAACCGATAAAATAGGGTCATGGTTGGTCCAGATCCTAACTTATTGAGCAATGACTCTCAAAATCGTTCACTCTCAAAATCATCCATTACTAATAGTAGATCTGCAGGTTGAGGTGTCTCCATCTCAGTTGTGGGTAAGGGCAGACGACTCAGTGCATCGGCACAATTCTCAGTACCAGGTCTATGATGGATAATGTAATCATAGGCAGACAATGTCAGCGCCCACCTTTGAATGCGGGACGATGGATTGGTATTAATACCTTTGTTTTCTTCCAGCAATCAAATGAGTGGCTTGTGATCCGTTTCTAGTTCAAAACGAAGACCAAACAGGTACTGGTGCATTTTTTTTAACCCCATACACACAGGCCAAAGCTTCTTTCTCTACCATACTGTAAGCTCTTTCTGCTTTAGATTGACTTCTCAAAGCATACGCAACAGGTTGTAGCTTGCCCGGTTCATTTGCTTGTTGGAGTACGCAACCAACCCCATATGATGAAGCATCACAGGCCAATACAAGATGCTTACGTGGATCATAATGAACAAGTAACTTGTTTGAACATAGCAGATTCTTGGCTTTCTCAAAGACTTTATCTTGAGATGCACCCCAGACCCAGTTGTCGCCTTTTCTTAGTAACGCATGCAGTGGCTCTAGTAAAGTGCTCAATCTGGGTAAGAAATTACCAAAGTAGTTGAGTAGCCCAAGGAATGAATGCAGCTCTGTCACATTCTGGGTGCATTTTTGATGGCCTCGGTTTTCAAATCAGTGTGGGCCTGATGCCATCAGCAGCAATCTTCCTCTCGAGGAATTCGACTTCAGGTGCCATGAATACACACTTCGAACGTTTCAGCCTGAGTCCCACTTTGTCCAAATGCTGTAGGACTTCTTCAAGATTGTTCAGATGTTCAGCAGTGTTGTGACCTGTGACCAGAATGTCATCTTGAAACACGACAGTTCTAGGAACGGACTTCAGTAAACTCTTCATATTCCTCTGAAATATGGCTGCAGCCGAACAAATCCCAAAAGGACACCTGTTGTAGATGAACAGTCCTTTATGGGTGTTGATGCAGGTGAGTTTCTTCAAAGTGTCGACAAGCTCCTGGGCCATATAGGCCTACGTCAGATCCAGTTTCGTGAACAACTTTCTACCAGCTAGTGTGGCGAACAGGTCATCAGCCCTCAGTAACGGATACTGATCCTGTTTCAAAAATCAGTTAATCGTAACCTTGTAGTCTTCACAAATCCTGACAGTGCCATCACTCTTCAACACAGGAACAATGGGACTAGCCCACTCGTTAAACTCGACCGGTGATATGATCCCTTCACGCTGGAGTCTGTCAAGCTCAATTTCAACCTTCTCCCTCATCATGTACGGAACAGACCGAGCTTTGTGATAGACAGGCCTTACATTGGAGTCCAGGTGAATCTGCACCTTGGCTCCCGTAAAATTACCAATGCCCAGTTCAAAGAGGGAAACTTTTTCAATACTTGAGCACACGAAGTATCACCACCAAGGACGACATCTTGACATCATTCCAGTTCAGCTTGATTTTCTCGAGCCAATTCCTGCCGAACAGCGTTGGACCATTACCTGGGACGATCCATAATGGTAGCTCGTGAACCACACCGACATATGACACCTCGATTGCTGCACTGTCGAGCACCGGTATGAGTTCCTTAGTGTAAGTACGCAACCTGGCATTGACTGGACTCAGCTTCAATTTCGCTGCCTTAGTGTCCCACAGCTTGTCGAATGTCCTTTGGCTCATTATCGACTGGTTTGCACCCGTGTCCAGCTCCATTGATACAGGCACGCCATTCAGCTTCACATTAACGACTATCGGCTGGCTCTTGCTCAGGAACGAATACAGTCTATTCACTTCCTCCTAGGGCTGCGTATCCGGGCCATTGTGGGAGCACGGTCCCGCATTTCTGAACTCTTTGCTTCAGTACGCGGTCTGAAGTTTGGATTAAAAAACAGGAAGATTGGAAATTTTGGATTGAAAGAGACTGTTAGACAATGTGGTGCCTTCAGCCATTGAAATGAGTAACTGGTCATTCATTATCTGTATGTTAAATATTTGACTGCACCTTTGTTACTATTTAATGACATCTGTAGGTTAAACAAGCAATGTTAAGTATTTGAACACCTCGTTACGGTGGCAAAAATTTTATATTTGAGTACCTTAGAACTAAATGATGTTAAGTATAATGGAAATTCATGACGAAACAATTTGATGATGTAGGTATGTTAAATATTTGATTGTACCTTTGTTACTATTTAATGACATCTGTATGTTAAAAAAGCAATGTTAAGTCTGTATGTTAAACAATTCACAAAGCCGTGATTGTCTAAATGTAAAGAAATAAGAGTTCAAAGGCTTTTTCACTATAAAGATGAGATGCACACACACAGACACCAGAGACACTGGACATCCGGAAGATGTGTGTCTCAGGCAGCCACGGAAATCGAAGCAAGCTGCCTTTGTGAAGTGTTCTCAGTAACTTTCATACTTGGTTTGTTTAGTATGAATGTTTAAATAAAAGATCTGATCCTGCCTTTACTACAACTGAGTGTGTGCGGGTAATTCGATGTTAAAAGCAACAAAGAGAAAAGAGCAAGACAACCGTACAACAGCCATCACTGAACTGGTCCTCATCAAACGTGGTGAGCCACACCACGCTTGCTCCGTTGTGGACACATCCTGTGAAGATCCATTGCATGAGTATTGTCTAAACTGACACTGATGAGGCTGATGATTGCCCCTACAACGCCAACAGGGTGAAATCTGGATTGAACCAGTTAGCGGGCTCTGAGCAGCGGCAGGTTTCGTGTAAGCAGCTCTGCCCGAAGACGACGCCATCATGTTTACAGTACTTGCCGTGGAACTCCGACTCATTGATGATATCTGCCTCAAATTATCATTCATCGACATGCATGCCTGTGCAGTCGCAATGGCCTTTTTCAAATCCAGTGTCTCTGCAGCCAACAGCTTCCTGAGGATCGCATCATGACTGGTGCCTATCATGAAGACATCACACAGCATGTCTTCCAGCATGTTCCCGAACTTACATGGCTCAGCAAGACATTGCAGGTCGCCGACAAATCCCGACATGTCCTGGCCCTCCGCACGAACATGCGTGTAGAAACAGTAGTGTGATATGATGATCCCCTCTTTTGGCTTCAAATGGTTACCCACCAACGTACACAATTCCTCGTACCCTTTTTTTGCCGGACGTACAGGCGAGAGAAGATTCTTCATGAGGCTGTAAATTTTCGGATCACAAATGGCGAGGAGAACTGCCCTGCGCTTAACTGTGTAGGTCTCTGCCTCCATGCCATTGGCCATAAAATACTGATCCAGGCGGTCGACAAAATCCGCCCAATCCTTGCCCTCCATGAATCTCTCCAGAATTTCAACAGTGCCCATTGTGTCTGCGAAGGTTCTTAAATTACTTCATCACCAATTGTAATGACTCAAGAGTCTGGTTACTGTAAATTCACTTAGGTGCAATCTGATACATCTTTATTCCAGCCCAAGAGTGCAAGCGTGACAAAAACACCCAGCTTATATACAGTTGACCAAGCAAACATGCCACATGCATACAGCCCAATGACCTTCGACCACAGTGCCCTCTAGTGTCTGGTGACCCCCAAGCATTAATACATAACACTAATGAACCGTTGTTGCACCATCTCTACGCCACGTATGTCATTTCCCAGATAAGGAGATCAAAATTGTGCACAGTATTCCAGGTATGGTCTCACCAAAGCCCTGTACAAAACTTCCTTATTCTTGTACTCCAACCCTTTGCAATAAAGGCCAACATGCCATTTGCCTTCCTAATTGCTTGCAGTATCTGCATGGTAATGTTCTGTGTTTCCTGCACGAAGATATCTAATCCTCTATGAACATCAACATTTAATAGTTCCTCAAATTTAAAAAAATATTCTGTTTTCTATCCTTCCTACCTCACATTTCCTCACGTTATACTCCATCTGCCATCTTATTGCCCACTCACTTAACCTGTCTTATCCCTTTGCAAGCTCTTTGTGTCCTCCTCACTGCTTACTTTCTGACCTAGTTTTGTATCATCAGCAATGTTGGATACATTGCGTCGGTCCTTTCATCTAATTCAATAATATAGATTATAAATAGCTGGCGCCCAAGCACTGATGCTTGCGGCACCCCACTTGTTACAGCCTACCAATCTAAAAATGACCTGTTTATTCCTACTCTCTGTTTCTTGTCCATGCTAATATATTACCCCACCCCATGAGCCCTTATCTTGCGTATCAACCTTTTGTGTGGCACCTTTTCAAATGCTTTTTGGAAATATATTACATCCACTGGTTCCCCTTTATCTACGCTGCTAGTTATATCCTCAAAAAACTCTAATAAACTTGTTAAACATGATTTCCCTTTCATAAAACTGTGCTGATCATGTTATGATTTTCAAAGTGCCCCATTAATAATTCCTTAATAATGAATTCCAGCATTTTCCCAATGACTGATGTCAAGCTAACTGGTCTGTAGTTCCTTGCTTTCTCTCTCCCTCCTTTCTTGAATAGTGGGGTTAAATTTTAACCTTCCAATCTGCTGGGACCGTTTTTGAAGATTACAACCAATGCATCCACTATCATTGCAGCCACAACTTTTAGAGCCCAAAGATCAGGTCTAGGGGATTTGTCGACTTTTAGTCCCATTAGTTTTTCAAGTACTTTTTTTCTACTGATATTAATTACTTTAAGTTCCTTACTCTTATTACCCACTTAGCTCCCCATTATTTGTGGTATACTTTTTGTGTCTTCCACTGTGAAGTCAGAAACAAAATATTTGTTTAAAGTCTCTTTAAACCCAAAGAAATTGTGAATTATAAAAGAAATAATGATTTTATAAACGATATACTTGTGCCAGCTCAGCAGACACAGAGAGCTAAGGTCGCAGCAAGACAATACATAAAAACAGGCCTTCAAGGCCCAGCTATGGCAATAGAGGATTTAGCAAGGAGCCTTAAAGATAAACAAGCTATCTCTTGAAAGGCCAACAAGATATTCAGACAGAGATAAGGAAGAAAATGACATCATAAGTACACTTTCCCCTGTAATTGGACTATAGGATGGATAAAAGATGATTGACACCAGGGGGCTGAAACTGCCCACCGCCCGAAACAGGGCACACCTTCTGCTTTTTGTTGTGCATTACCGCCACAATGGATGCGGCGGCCATTAGAGGGAAATTCAGCAATTTTGCTAAATAAAAGGAGCGGTGCAGTATTGAACTTGAGACCCTGGTCCAAGCTGTGGAGGGAAGGAGGCGCATTCTCTATCCGGACACCAGACGATCCAGTCCACCGTCTTTGCCAATGCATGGAGAGAGATCGTTGTGGAGGTGTCGGGGACCTCCATTCATGACCGCACCCAATGCTGCAAAAGGCTGAACGACATTATTTGACTGATGAAAGGGAGTACATGTTTCCCCAATGCCTCACTTTCCATCTGCAAGTCTCTCCTTCACTTTCTCTTATTTCCCACCTTCACTATATAGTCAGTGAAGCAGCATTTGATTGCTGAGGCATCTATATCTTTGTGTGGATACTCACAATAGCATGTCCCTTTCAGGTGAGAGTTGCAGCTGCATGTAATGGACCCACACTTGCACTAACTGCCGAGGCCTCATGACCATGCTACTCAACAACCCTTCGTTGCTTTTCAAGCCAAGGTCTCCCACAGCCGTTTGGAGCAACAGAGGACTGATGGGGGCGAGGCCGATATCCAACAGCTGAGTGATATAGAAGAGAAGGTGCAGCAGCTAGTGGGCCCACATGTTGCCTTCCTTGTGGCCGCCGGTCATGTGGATCCCACTGGGGGAAGCATCGGTAATTGAAGGCCTTCCTTTAATGCCATCTCTCCCTGAAAGTCCAAGCACCTACCAGTCAATTGCTTATGATTGTGTGCAAGTTGCTGGCTGCATGGTGCAATGCCCTACCTCACCCTGACGGAACCACTTGTGCCAGTTATGATTGGAGATGATACCCTGAGTGTGAGCCAGAGCGAGAACGAGACCCTTGAGGCGAGTGGGAACCAGAGTCCAGGCGAGACTCTTGAGGTGAGTGCGAGCCAGTGTCAGGATGAGACCCTTGAGCCGTACAGACATTGGGGCATGTCCGATGAGGGCGAGGAAGAGGGCAACACTGCTGCCAGCATGTGTCACTGCTTCCAACACTCACACGCACCAGCTCAAATACTGGGAATACGCGGTCAGGTCAGTTAGATTTAGCAGAGGGTTCTGCACTGGGTGATGCATCGAGTCCTAGTGGGCTGCAGCATGGTCAAGGTCAAAGGGAACCTCGGGCGCCATCTCTCCGGGGGGTGAGTTCACACGCGAGTTCTGCAGCAGAGGACTCAGACCATGTTAAAAAATAATACTAAAAGGGATGCAGTTTGTTCATCAGACCTTACTAAAGATCGTGCACACAAATGAGATTATGAAACAAGGGTGGAGGCTGTTATGTATGTAACCCTAGGCAACCTGTATCATACCACCACCAGCGAGCCTACCTGTTGGAGTCCCATGCTGTACCAACACTCTGGAGTTTAATTAAAGGAGCTAAGGTCACACTTACTCATTGCACACAGTACTCAGTTGTATCACTTTATTATGAGCATAACAGAGGCCATGCATTCTCAGATGTTGGGGGCAATGGCAAGGGTGCCCGAGAGCCTGTCGCAAGTGGTCAGGAGCATGGAGGAGTCTGCCTCCTGCATTGTGGACAGCTCTGCGCATTGGACATCATTGCCAGTGTGCAGACGATGGTGGTCTCCCAGAGTGACCGTGCAGATCCAGCTGTGATGCCGTGTATCATTGGCGATGTGGCAGCTGCCATTACAGCACAGGCGCAAGGGAACAAACATCTGAGTGCTGCTTTGGAGAGGGTGGCTGCTGGCCTGGAAGCTCAGTATGCTCTCATGCACTCTGGGCAACAGGCCATGGAGCGTCTTACTGCTGTCATCTCTGGTGGCATCAAGACTGTGCTCTCATGCAGTCGCAGCTGGATGCCACGCAAGATCTGACTACTGCCATCATGGCTGAGTCCACCAGGGTCCACGGGGGACTTTCCAGTGTCACGCCACCCCACCATGCTCCAGCAGATTGGTGGTGATGATGAGGTGCTGCCCCGGGGGAGTGGCGCAGGCTCATCGGACCAGGATCCTGATGTGCTCGCTCAGAAACACAGCAGTCCTCAGCCGAGACCTGCCACCCTGCCATTGTTGCCAACCATGGAATCGCTCCAGCCAATTCCGACTGACCGCACCGAAGGGGATATGGCCCAGTCTGCAGCCGGCCCTTCCAGGGCCAGAGCTGGTCGAGGGCGTCCTAGAAGGACATCTGTAGCTTCTATACCTGAAACACAGCAGTCTTCCCAGAGCTATGATGCAGGCACAGGGGAGACACTGTGGCATAGTTCCAGAATAGGTTTGTGTAAGAGGGGTTATAAGGAAATGCACAAGGGTGAGAATTGATAATGTGTTTGTTTTGTGGATCCATTTTTTCTGGTCTAATAAATCTTTATTTTGGGTTTGAATATCTGTGCTGGTCTTTCATTTCACTGTGGGGAATGCTGTGTTAAAGGGCTCATTGGGTTGCCCATGGCGATGCACAGATGAAGGATAAAGTGTGCGTGAACTCAGCGGAAACAAGCAGCAATGAGGACTTCCCTTGCAGGGTCCAGATGGCGACGTCGCATCCTGCATGGCCACCAACCCACATTCTGCTCCTCCTCCTCCTGTGCCTTCGCCTCTTCCTCCTCCTCTTCCTGTGCCTTCCCTCCTCTTCCTGGTCCTCCTCCTCAGGTAGTACTGCTGTCTCATCCTCCAATGGTTGTTCCCTCATGATTGCCAGGTTGTGAAGCATGCAGCAGAAGACCACGAATAGGGACACCCACTCAGGCGAGTACTGCAGCACTCCTCCTGAGCGATCCAGGCCAGGGAACCTCTGTTTAAATATTCCGATGGTCTGCTCAATGATGCACCTGCTGAATGTGAGTCATTGTAGGATTGCTGCGCAGCAGTCTTGGGGTGGCGAAGGGGAGTCAGTGGCCAAGTGTACAGTGGGTAGCCCTTGTCTCCAAGGAGCCAGCTGTAATCTTGGTTTGGCCCAGCAAAGACGCCTGATGCACAGGTCTGCTGCAGGATGAAAGCATCATGGCTATCGCCAGGATACCGTGCATCAACTGCCATGATTTTGCGGTAGTGGTTGCACACCAGCTGGACATTCAGGGAGTGGAATACCTTGCAGTTACGAAGATCTCGGGATTGTTCAGTGCCATGTGGGTGCAATCTATGGTGCCCTGAACCCTGAGGAAGCTGCAATCCTCATGAATCCGGCCTGCCTCTTTTACAGAGCATCTACTACCTGATGGATGGAGCAATGCATGACAATTTGGGAGATGTTCGAGATGTCTGCTGTTGCAGCTTGAAAAGATCCAGTCGCATAGAAATTGAGGTGATAATGAGCTTTGATGCGACAGTCAGAGCTGTCCTCAACCTTGTTTGAGGCTGTAGGTCTGGCTGCAGGAGATTGCACAGCTCTGTCACGAATCGCAGTCTCTGGAGTCACTGGTCATCCGTCAGGTCTGTGTAAGAGAACTGCTGTCTGTAGACCCTTTGACGATAGGACCTTCTGCCACCACGTCTATGCCGTCTTCCTCTCACAGGTGCCTCATTGTTTTCTCGCTCCTGAATGTTTCTGGGGCGGGTCCAAGGCAGTGTGTGTTCTGATGACCTTCTCGCTCCTGCTCACCTTCGGCAGGCTGACAAGCATGCTGCCTTCTGTCTATCTGGCCCACAGTGTTGTGCGGGGGGTCTGTGCACCTGACCCTCCTCCTGACAGCAGGCCCTTCCTGAGATCCTTCCTGGGGCACCTCTCTGGGTCCAGCTCTGTCGCCATCTCCATGGCCTTCTGCATGTTACTCAGCCATGTGTGCTGCGCCCCTTGCCCGCTGCCTCTCCAGCCGTCGGAGCCGATGCTGCCTTCTCCTGCGTGCCTCCCTGCCGTGCACAATGTGCAGGAGGTGTTCCGCTGCCACCACTGACCCCATTTAGTTATCCTCCGCAAGCCCAGCTTGCTCAATCAGCGCTCTCTGTTGTGAGTATGAAGAGCCTGGGCCACTATAACTCAATCCCGCTATCAACAAGGCTACTTGCAATAATTGAAAAAATCCCTCAAAATCCTGCTGCCAAAAATGCTGCTAGACGCAACACGCCATTAAATGCTGTTGGCGGTCTTGAGCAAGCAGTGTGTACCGAGCCAAAAACCTGTCGTTGACACCGACAGGCGGCCGGAAGATGATTTGAGCTTCCGGGATGGGTGCGAGGTAGTGCGTGATCTGATGATGTCATTAACGAAGTGGGGGGAGCGGGGTGGATATCCTCACTGCCGGGTAAACCCTTCAGGGCAATACCATGAAAGCTGGCCAGTCCGCCGCGACTCGCTGGCCATTCCATACCGACTCGTGGCCGCCACTTTCAGGTGGCCAGAGGCCTTATAGAAAGGGCCAATTTTGGCCCGCAGCTATCCACCAGCCCAATAAAATAAAGTATAAAAATGGGTGACCAGGAGGAGAAAGCAGGCAGTTAAGGGCGGAGACTTCCTTGAGGTAGATTAATGATGGCTAGGGCCTATCACTTTGTTCAAGCTCTCAGCCTCTGAGGTAGATCAATGTGGGTTACTAGCCTAACACCTCCAACACCTCGACAGACGGCCCAGTAGAAGTGACTGCTACTGCAGGCTGCAGAGATCCATCAACTCCAAGACCACCGCTCTGCCTTTCCGGGCGTCTGACTTCCGTCCCTCCGGTCATGATGTTCCGCTCCGGTGGCCGTAGATCGACTTCAGCTGTCACAGGTTGTATGAATGGGAAGGTGAGGCAATACCAGTGTTTGTGGTCACCCGAGCTAAGGCAGCACGTGAGCCCAAGCGTCCAGAAGGTGAACAACCCTCCTCAAGCACTGGTAGCGAGGTAGAAACCACCACTACAACCACACATCGGTCCCTGACTGCGGTTGAGGTCGGTGCGCTAAAAACCCACCTGCAGTCGGTGGGAATGGACACCAACCCCCTTGAAATCACCCATCGGAACTAGAAGGGAACGACTTTAAACAGGTCCTCCCGGAGGCATGCTCCACAGAGCTAAAACAAGAAATGGATCAGGACATTCTGAAAGGGGGCACGATAGAGAAAATTGAGTTAGAATGATGCCAAACACTAGGGGAGGAGAGCATCGACTTCCACCAGCTCTTAGCTAGCACCAAACAGGGCCCTATTGAAAGTCCTTTGCGCAGAAACTCCACAAAATCTTCCAGTGCACCAAGGGTTGCAGAGGGGAACTACTTCAACTACCCAGGCTTCAAAACCCTCTTTTTGAACAGCCTCCAACTGTTGGTCAGTAACGCGCTGGGCGTTTATGTCTCCAAAGACACCCAGTGGGAGCAAATGAGCACCCTTGCCATGACTACTCGGGATCAGATCCGTGCCAATATCCCTGCCTAACCAGAAGTCAGGGTCATCCAAAACATCTGCATCAGGAAAGAGTGCCTTGGTGCAATGCTTTCTTTGCCACCGTCTAGGCCACTATGCCCATCAATGCTACCACCCCCCAAAACAAGCAGGCTTCTACTCAGTTGAGCAGTGGTTAGAGAGAATGAGGCAGCCATAGGGGCTCTAACAGTTGGCCAAGGAGCCCGACTGGTTGGCCGCCGTGCATCAGCAACCTGAGCCATCGGCTCCACCTCCACATCCCTTATGACTCCTGTAGATCTCTCAGGGGTCTCTAAGCTGCTGTTGTCCTGTGCTCAGGATTGCTCTCCTGGGGGTCAGTCTGTGCCACAGGATCTCAGTGGGTGACTTGTGCTCAAGTCTCTCTGTTGCTTGGAGCTCAGCTCCTGATTTCCCGCTTGTTGCCCCTGGCTCCTCCCATGACAGGGTGACTGAGATCAGCAGCTCACAGTTATGGAATTGCAGAACTCTGTGGCACCCTGAAACACGCAGAGTGATTAAAGCACCTTTTACTTTGCCTTTCGCAGGTTGCAGAAAGAAGAAAAATAAAAGTTTCTTCAGGTAAATGCTGTCAATTTTTGTCTGATTTTCACCTTTTCTTAATGTTATTCGGCAGGTTCTGATTGACCAAATAAAGTAATTGGAATAAAATATCTCTACACTACTATACTTAATGCAGAGTGGCCAGCTGTCCTGCATTAACCCTCTGCATAGTGTGTAAATGTACCCACGCACTATTCCACAGGGTCACTTGTAAACTTGCTGTGTAAAACATTATGTTCTTATTTAAGCAGATGTTTGTTGTTCTCCTCAGGGGAAGCCGCAATAGTGACACTTCTCAGTATCTGCCCATCGAGGTTCATACTCCTCACTCCCTCTGCTGGATTCATGTGGAGAATTGTTTATAATGAAGCTGCATTGCCACAAGTTCTTGTTTTAGGAAGCTGACCAACTGTAACAACGTTCGTTGAGATTTCCCTGTGTTCAGTAACTGGAGAAAAAAGCCCCAATTTTGCGAATTCAAAGAACTAAATGTGACTGGTGGAGGAAGACCAATGTCAGCTCTTATTAGTCAGTAGAAGTTTGACATTACTGTCTTTCAAATGGGCTGTTTTTAAATCAGGTCGTCTGTCTTAATTTTGACAGTGTGTGATTTGTACTCGTGTCACGAAAAGCAATAATCTATATAATTAAAAGTCTTGACTCCAGCTCATGTCTGTTGCATTAAAATTTTCAAAGATGTCACACTAAAAGTATGACTTCAGAGGCATCAAACCTGAAAAGCGTCACATCTCAGGGTGTCATATTTCAGGGCGTCACGTCGCACGGCGTCACGTCTCAGGGCGTCACGTCTCAGGGCGTCAGATGTCAGTGTGTCACATTTCAGTGTGTCACGTCTCAGGGCGTCAGTGTGTCACGTCTCAGGGCGTCACGTCTCAGGGCGTCACGTCTCAGTGTGTCACATCTCAGGGCGTCACATCTCAGTGTGTCAGTGTGTCACGTCTCAGGGCGTCACGTCTCAGTGTGTCACATCTCAGTGTGTCACGTCTCAGGGCGTCACGTCTCAGGGTGTCACGTCTCAGGGCGTCAGATGTCAGTGTGTCAGTGTGTCACGTCTCAGGGCGTCACGTCTCAGGGCGTCACGTCTCAGGGCGTCAGATGTCAGTGTGTCACGTCTCAGGGCGTCACGTCTCAGACTGTCACGTCTCAGGGCGTCAGATGTCAGTGTGTCAGTGTGTTACGTCTCAGGGCGTCACGTCTCAGGGCGTCAGATGTCAGTGTGTCACGTCTCAGACTGTCACGTCTCAGGGTGTCAGATGTCAGTGTGTCAGTGTGTCACGTCTCAGGGCATCACATCTCATAAGAACAGAAGAATTAGGAGCAGGAATAGGCCGTATGTCCTCCAAGCCTGCTCCGCCATTCAATAAGATCATGGCTATTCTTCGACCTCAAATTCACTTTCCCATCTGATCTTCATATCCTTTGATTCCCTTAATATCCAACCGAGTTTGATTCAGTTGGTAAGTATAATGGGGAAGGAAATATCTGGCAGCAATAATTGGCTGATCAAGAAGGAGTGTTTTTTAAACTATCAGGTCTAAATTGTCAAGTAACAGAAACCAATCAATCAAATCACTTAAAACTATTGCAAACTTGCAATGACCTTTTCCTCCTCACCTGGAGACTCTGGTTGGATGCAGGCAGGCAGACAGCAGCTGCAGCTCCTTCCTCCACAGGCTCACAGCTCCAAGTGGCTAGGCCACTCCTACAACAGCTCTATTTTGGTAGAACAATAATCAAGTGCCCCCTGATTAAATGGGGGCACTAAACCGGCACATTAAACAAATTAAACTTTTGACTGTAAACTTAAATCATATTAAAATTTGGTTGCCGGGGGTGATGATGCACTCCAGTCCCTCCGGTGCCCACCTCACGCAGAAGGACGCGAGCGTACTGGTGGACACCGCGTGCTCCAACTCCAGGGACACCCTGGCTCAGATGTAACCGCGGAAGAGAGGCAGTCAGTCGGGCTGAATGACCCAAGTTTGCTGATGCTACAAAGATGGGAGGAAAAGCAATGTGTGAGGAGGACATAAAAAATCTGCAAAAGGACATAGACAGGCTAAGTGAGTGGGCAAACATTTGGCAGATGGAGTATAATGTTGGAAAATGTGAGGTCATGCACTTTGGCAGAAAAAAATCAAAGAGCAAGTTATTATTTAAATGGAGAAAGATTGCAAAGTGCCACAGTACAACGGGACCTGGGGGTACTTGAGCATGAAACACAAAAGGATAGTATGCAGGTACTGCAAGTGGTCAGGAAGGCCAATGGTATCTTGGCCTTTATTGCAAAGGGGATGGAGTATAAAAGCAGGGAAGTCTTGCTCCAGTTGTACAGGGTATTGGTGAGGCCTGCATGCAGTTTTGGTTTCCATATTTAAGAAAGGATATACCTGCTTTGGAGGCAGTTCAGAGAAGGTTCACTAGATTGATTCTGGGGATGAGGGGGTTGACTTATGAGGAAAAGTTGCGTAGGTTGGGCCTCTACTCATTGGAGTTCAGAAAAATGAGATGTGATCTTATCGAAGCATATAAGATTATGAGGGGGCTTGACAAGGTGGATGCAGAGAGGATGTTTCTACTGATGGGGGAGCCTGGAACTAGAGGACACGACCTTAGAATAAGGGGCCGCCCATTTAAAACATAGATTAGGAGGAATTTCTTCTCTCAGAGGGTTGTAAATCTGTGGAATTTTCTGCCTCGGAGAGCTGTGGAAGCCGGCACATTGAATAAATTTAAGAGAGAAATAGTTTTTTGAGTGATATGGGGACAAGGAGTTATGGGGAGTGGGCGGAGAAGTGGAGCTGAGTCCATGATCAGATCAGCCATGATCTTATTGAATGGCGGAGCAGGCTCGAGGGGCCATATGGCCTACTCCTGCTCCTATTTCTTATGTTCTTATAACCCCCTCGACCAACCGCTGCCTGGACCGATTGATGGCTACCTTGGCCATGCCCAGGAGCAGTCCTGCAAAGTCCTTACTATACAGTATAAATGCACACGAGGCCCATGCTTGAGAGGTCAGTCTGTGACCTGTCCTTTATTCCTTAGCACTCCAAGTGATGAAGGTGGGTGGAGCTTCCCCTTTTGTACCTGAAGGCCCAGGTTAAGGAGTGTCTCCACCTAGTGGTCATTGTTCTCACAGTGTACAACTTAGGTCAGATTATACATGGGTTACAATGCTGGTTGAATACATGACATCACCTCTCCCCCCAAAGTCTTATTGGGATCACAGGTTGAGTCTCTCTGGTGGTTTATGCTCTCTTGTAGAGCGCCTGAGTTGAGGCTCCGGTTGTTGGGCGCTGGCCTGAGTGTCTGCTGTTTGCGGTGCCTCAGGCCTATCCAGACTGCCCACAGTGATTGGGCTCTCCTCCCTTTGGTTCCGGTGTTCGGTCACCTGTGGTGGAGTGAACTCTACATCGTGTTCTTCCTCTGCTTCTTCTATGGGGTTGCTGAACCTTCTTTTTGTTTGATCCACGTGTTTGCGGCAGATTTGTCCTTTGGTAAGTTTAACTACCAGAATCCTATTTCCCTCTTTGGCAATCACGGTGCCTGCGAGCCATTAGGGCCCTGCAGCATAGTTGAGGACAAAAACAGGATCATTTACATCAATACATCGCGCCTTCGCATTCCTATCATGGTAGTCATATTGTGGCTGGCGCCTGCTCTCGACAATTTCTTTCATGGTGGGGTGTATAAGGGATAACTGGGTTTTGAGCGTCTTTTTCATTAGTAGCTCTGCGGGTGGAACCCCTGTGAGCGAGTGTGGTCGGGATCTATAGGCCAACAGGAGGCGTGATAAGCGTCTTTGTAGGGAACCCTCTTGGATTCTGAGCATCCCTGTTTGATTATCTGCACTGCTTGTTCTGCCTGGCCGTTTGAGGCCGGCTTGAACGGTGCCGTTCTGACATGGTTAACTCCATTGCCTGCCATGAAGTCCTGGAATTCAGTGCTTGTGAAGCACGGGCCATTGTCGCTGACCAAGACGTCCGGTAGACCGTGGGCGGCGAACATTGCCCATAGACTTTCTACTGTGGCAGAGGATGTGCTTGAATTTAAAATGTCACAATCGATCCATTTGGAGTAGGCGTCTACTACAACCAAAAACATTTTTCCCATGAAAGGACCTGCGTAGTCCACGTGGATGCGTGACCAAGGCTTGGCGGGCCATGGCCAGGGGCTAAGGGGGGCTTCACTGGGCGCATTGCCCAGCTGGGCCCACGTGTTGCACCTGCGAACACAAAGTTCCAGATCTGCGTCTATCCCTGGCCACCAAACGTGTGACCTGGCAATTGCCTTCATCATGACAATGCCCGGGTGCTCATTGTGGAGTTCTCTGATGAACACCTGTCTGCCCATCTGGGGCATAACTACGCGGTTTCCCCACAGTAGGCAATCGGCCTGAATCGAGAGTTCATCCCTGCGCCTGTGAAATGGTTTAAATTCCTCACGGCATGCCCTATACGTGGTTGCCCAGTCCCCATTCAGGACACATTTCTTGACTAGAGACAATAGCGGGTCTCTATTTGTCCAGACTTTAATCTGACGCGCTGTCACGGGGTGAGCCTTCGCTTCCGAAAGCTTCAACAGCCATGACCATCTCAGCAGCATGCTCGGTAGCTCCTTCAGTGGTGGTTAGTGGGAGCCTGCTGAGTGCATCGGCGCAGTTTTCGGTGCCCGGTCTGTGCCGAATTGTATAGTCATAGGCGGCTAACGTGAGTGCCCACCTCTGTATGCGGGCCGATGCGTTTGCATTTATGGCCTTGTTTTTGGCCAAAATTGACGTTAGAGGTCTGTGATCTGTCTCCAGCTCAAATTTCCTGCCAAACAGGTACTGGTGCATTTTCTTTACCGCATATACACATGCGAGCGCCTCCTTTTCTACCATCCCGTAACCCCTTTCTGCCTGGGACAGACTCCTGGAGGCATAAGCTACCGGCTGTAACTGACCCTTGACATGCTGCAACACACACCCGACACTATAGGACGACGCATTGCACATTAACACAAGTTTCTTACATGGGTCGTATAGTGTTAACAGAGTGTTGGAACATAACAAATTGCGTGCTGTATTAAAAGCCCTTTCCTGGCTGTCCCCCCAGACCCATTCGCGACCTTTGTGTAGGAGCACGTGTAGCGGCTCTAGCAGCGTGCTCAATTTGGGAAGAAAGTTACCAAAATAGTTCAGGAGCCCCAGGAACGAACGCAGCTCCGTCGTGTTACCTGGTCTGGGTGCTCTCTGGATTGCTTCCGTCTTGGACGCAGTAGGGCTGATCCCGTCTGCTGCTACCCTCATCCCCAGGAATTGTACCTCTGGAGCTAGGAAGACGCACTTCGCCTTTTTCAGTCGCAGCCCTACCCGGTCCAGTCTGCGTAGCACCTCCTCCAGGTTGTGGAGGTGTTCTTCAGTATCGTAACCCGTGATGAGGATGTCATCCTGAAAAACCACCGTCCCTGGAATCGACTTGAGGAGGCTTTCCATATTTCGTTGGAAGATCGCGGCGGCCAAGCGAATCCCGAACGGACATCTGTTGTACTCAAACATACTCTTGTGTGTCGTGATGGTGGGCAGTTTCTTCGACTCACTCGCCAGCTCCTGGGTCATGTAAGCTGAGGGCAGGTCCAATTTTGAAAAAAGTTTGCCACCGGATAGCGTGCTACTGCTTCGTTAATAATGGACTCCAGCATTTTCCCAACGACAGATGTTAGGCTAACTGGCTTATAGTTTGCTGCTTTTTGTCTCCCTTTTTTAAATAGGGACGTTACATTTGTGGTTTTCCAATCCGCTGGGACCGCCCCAGAATCCAGGGAATTTTGGAGGATTAAAACCAATGCATCCACTATCTCTGCAGCCACTTCTTTTAAGCCCCTAGGATGGAAGTCATCAGGTCCAGGGGACTTGTCCGCCTTTAGTCCCATTATTTTACCGAGTACTACTTCTTTCGTGATAGTGATTGTATTAAGTTCCTCCCTCCCTATAGCCCATTGATTATCCACTATTGGGGTATTTTTAGTATCTTCTACCGTGAAGTCCGATCCAAAATATTTGTTCAACGTCTCTGCCATTTCCTTGTTCCCCATTATTAATTCCCCAGTCTCATCCTCTAGGGGACCAACACTTACTTTAGCCACTCTTTTTCTTTTTATGTACCTGTCTGTTTTTGTATTTTGTGCTACTCTTACTGTCTGTTTTTGTATTTTGTGCTAGTTTACTTTCATAATCTGTCTTCCCTCTATCATTTTTTTTAGTCGTTCTTTGCTGGCTTTTAAAAGTTTCCCAATCCTCTGGTTTCCCACTAGTCTTGGCCACATTGTATGGCCTTGTTTTCAATTTGACACTATCCCTTATTTCCTTAGTTAGCCACAGACGGTTATCCCTTCTCTTACAGTCTTTCCTTTTCATTGAGATATATTTTTGTTGCGAGTTATGAAATATCTCCTTAAATGTCTGCCACTGCTCTTCAACCATCCCATTCTTTAATCTATTTTCTCAGTCCACTTTAGCCAACTCTGCCTTCATACCTTTGTAGTCTCCTTTATTTAAGCTTAGAACACTGGTTTGAGATCCAACTTTCTCACCCTCCAACTGAATTTGAAATTCAATCATGTTATGGTTATTCATTCCTAGGCTCTTTGTGTCCTCCTCACAGCTTACTTTCTCACCTAGCTTTGTATCATCAGCAAACTTGGATACATTACACTTGGTCCCTTCATCCAAGTCAATAATATAGATTGTTAATAGCAGAGGTTCAAGCATTGATCCCTGCGGCACCCACTAGTTACAGCCTACTAAACTGAAAATGACCCGTTTATCCTTACTCTCTGTTTTTACCCGACGTAGCATCTTACACTGGTTCCCCTTTATCTACCCTGCTAGTTAAAATAATCAAAAAACTGTAATAAACTTGTTAAACATGATTTCCCTTTCATAAAACTGTGCTGACTCTGCCTAATCATGTTATGATTTTTGAAATGCCCTGTTACCACTTCCTTAATAATGGATTCCAGCATTTTCCCAATGATTGCTGTCAAGCTAACTGGTCTGTAGTTCCCTGCTTTCTCTCTCCATCCTTTCTTGAATAGCAGGGTTACATTTTAACCTTCTAATGTGCTGGGACCATTTTAGAATCTCGGGAATTTTGGAAGATCACAACCAATGCATCCACTATCATTGCAGCCACAACTTCTAGAGCCCAAGGATGTAGGCAGTCAGATCCAGGGGATTTGTTGGCTTTTAATACCATTAGTTTCTCAAGCACTTTTTCTCTACTGATATGAATTACGTTAAGTTCCTTACTCTTATTACCCCCTTGGTTCTCCACTATTTGTGGTATGCTTTTTGTGTCTTCTACTGTGAAGTCAGATACAAAATATTTGTTTAAAGTCTCTGCCACTGCCTTATTCCCCATTATAATTTCACCTAACTCAGCCTCTAAGGGACCAACGCATATCTTTGTTACTCTCTTCCTTTTTACATACTTGAAGAAGCTCTTAAAATCTGTTTTTATATTTCTTGCTAGTTTATTGTAATATTCTATTTTTTCCCTTTTTATCAATTTTTGACATCCTTTGCTGATTTTTAAAGCTCTTCCAATCCTAAGGTTTACTACTATTCTTTGCAATATCATAAGCTTGGGGTCTCATGTTGGAGGACTCACCTGGGAGGACTCATCTTGGAGGACTCATCTTGGGGGGATGCACCTTGGAGGACGCACCTTGGAGGACGCACCTTGGAGGACTCATCTTGGAGGACTCAGCTTGGAGGACTCAGCTTGGAGGACTCAGCTTGGAGGACTCAGCTGGGAGGACTCAGCTGGGAGGACTCAGCTGGGAGGACGCACCTTGGAGGACGCACCTTGGAGGACGCACCTTGGAGGACTCAGCTGGGAGGACGCACCTTGGAGGACGCACCTGGGAGGACTCACAAGTTGTTGAGAAGAGATTTGTTTCAATGGTTGTAAAACGATTTAGGCCCCCCTGAAAACATGAAAGGTGTTATATAAATGCACATTTTTCATTTCTTAATTTGAAAATTGAGTTTGGATTCAAAGACCAGATGTCAGCTTAGCTCAGTTGCCTCTGAGACAGAAGGTCATGGGTTCAAGCCTCACTCTATGATCTCGGCCCATAGTCCAGGCTGACGCTTCAGTGCAGTACTGAAGAAATGCTGGACTGTTGGAGGTGCCGTCTTTTGAATGAGATGTTATACTGAGGCCCTGTCTGCCCTCTCATGTGGACGTAAAAGATCCCATGGCACTCTTGGAAGATGAGCAGGGGAGTTCTGGCCAACATTTGCCCCTCAACCAACATCATTAATAATCAAGTATAGAAGTTTATGGCGTGATATAACTGAGGTGTTTAAGGTGATTAAAGGAGCTGACAGGGTAGATAGAGAGAAACTATTTCCTCTGGTGGAGGGATCCAGAACAAGGGGGCATAACCTTAAAATTAGATCCAAGTTCAGGGGTGATGTCAGAAAGCACTTCTTCACACAAAAGTTAGTAGAAATCTAGAACTCTCTCAAAAACTGTTGAGGCTGTGTTGTGACGCAAGGGTATTCAGAGTCACGGAACTAAGGTGGGTAAATGGTGTTAGGATGCAGATCAGACATGATCTAACTGAATGGCGGAACAGGCTCGAGGGCTGAATGGTCTCCTCCTGTTCCTATGTTACAGGCTTGAGGGGCTGAATGGCCTCCTCTTATTCCCATCACTAGAAGATTTAACTGGCAAACGCATCTCATTTGCTGTTTGCGGGATCTTGCTGTGCACAATATGGCTGCTGTGTTTGCCTACATAACAATGGTTACGGTGTTCCAAAAAACTTATTTGGCTTGTGACATCTGCTGTATAAATGCAAGGTCTTCGTAGCGCATGTCAGCCAGTGGCTCAGTGGGTAGCATTCTCGCTTCTGAGTCAGAAGGTTGTGTGTTCAAATCCCACTTCAGAAATTTGAGCACAATTAACCCAGGCTGACACTCCAGTGCAGTGCTGAGGGAGTGCTGCACTGTCAGAAGTGCCGTCTTTCAGATGATGTTAAACTGAGGCACCATCTACTCTCTCAGGTGGACATGAAAGATCCTATGGCACTACTTCGAAGAAGAGCAGGGGAGTTATCCCTGATGTCCTGGCCAAAACATTTCCCTCAATCAACATCACTAAAAACAGATTATCTGGCCATTATCAGATTGCTGTTTGTGGGAGCTTGCTGTGCGCAAATTGGCTGCCGCATTTCCTACATTACAACAGTGACTACACTTTGAAAAATAAAAGTACTCCATTGGCTGTAAAGTGCTTTGGGATATCCAGTGGTCGTGAAAGGCACTATATAAATGCGCCTTTCTTTCTTCTTTCTTACTTACAGTGCTCAGAATGAGCTGTAATTTCTATTGGGACGATTTCTCTGTTTCCCGCAAGGGGCAATGCTCAGTTCCCAGGTGCAAGGAAGAGGGAAAAGGGGTGGATACCCATTATGTCAGGTCTCCATGCCAATCATAGCACCCAGGATTTCTTGGGCAGGCCGAGACGAGTGGGACTGGGCATGTACCTGCAGTCGACACAAGCCCAGAGTAAGCATTCAAGTCAGGAGTATGATGGAATACTCTCCACTTGCCTGGATGACTGCAGCTCCAACAACAGCTTGACACCATCCTTCATACTTAAGTGGACAGGAGATTGGCCTGTGATCGGTGAATACTAGATTGTAAATACATGTAAATTCTCTCATGGAGTGAACAATGATATGGGAAGAGGTGAATGGACAGGTGTTGTATCTGCTATGAATGGACTACTAAACCCATTCATTGGCCCTTCGTAATGTTAGTTATTGCATTTGACTCTTAAACTTTGCCTTTGGTTCTCCACTCGCTTTATCATTTTGTTCAGTCCTATGAAGGAGCATGCTTATTTTCCAATTCCCAGTTCTGAGGGTATACACCCTGAGGTTGGGGAGCGAAATCGTTTTACTTGCAGGGCAAAGGAACAAAACATGGAGTCTTGGGCATCACATATAACGTTTAAATAAATGTTTCTGTAATTATCTTTTTCAAATCACTAATACCAACAAATCCTGGTCTGATTTGGTATTTATCCACCAATAAGGCAAAGGAAGAGATAGACAGTGTTCAAACAGCACAAACCAGAAAGTATGTCAAATAAGACATTGGACTTCAAAGGACACTCTGCTAGAGCTTGGGGTCCCGGGGCACAGGGTCCCAGGGCTTGGGGTACCAGGGCACAGGGTCCCAGGGCTTGGGGTACCAGGGCACAGAATCCCAGGGCTCGGGGTACCAGGGCACAGGTCCCAGGGCTCAGGGTCCCAGGGCTCGGGATCCCAGAGCTCGGGGTCCCAGGGCTCGGGGTCCCAGGGCACGGGGTCCCAGGGCACAGGGCACGTCCCAGGGCTCGGGGTCCCAGGGCACAGGGTCCCAGGGCTCGGGGTCCCGGTGCTTGGTGTCGAAGGGATCAGGGTCCTTGTGTTTGTTGTCCCAGAGCTTGGGGTTCAGAGTCCCAGGACTCAGGTTCCCAGGGAAGCATTTTGGACATCCCTAAGCGCTTCTTCGTGTACTCTTTATATCCTTAATCTTAGACGCAGAGGGTGGTGAAGAGGGATGAGATGCTGAGGCAGCTGGATAGCTGGTGAAATATTAATGGGCGGTATTGCGGGGTATGCAGCAACCCGGGGCAGCAGGTCTTTGCAAATTCTGGGGTTCCTGCCGACCTTTCAGAGGTTGAATTCCGGTGCCAGTGACGTCACAGAACCACTCGACTGAGGCGCCTGCCGTATCGTCACCGCCCTCTGTGACGTCACGGCGAGGTGCTGACGCGCGCGGAAGGCGGAAAGCTCAGTTGCGCTGTGACGGCGGAGTGAAATATCAGTCCGGTTTCAGTCAGCGCTCCTGGTGCGATCTCAGAAAGGAATCCGGGAATAAAGTTAGAAATGGGGAGGATTCCAGTCGACGGAAACAGCGCGGGTAGTTTAATCCAGTGAGAATGGGGGAGGGGCGTTACGATGACGGGCGGGAGGGGGCGAATCGGATTAATGGCAACATTAAGTAGCGGTGTTGGATTAAAGCCCGAGCCTGCGGCCGCTGACTAACGGAGACCGTCGTTTCTTTCCCGTTTATTCTCCCATCGCAGGACCGAACCAGCAGAAACACCCCGAGCCTCCAATCTGCCCGGGCCGAGGCGCAGCCCGGGGGGGACAGACGCGCCTCCCAGACGGCCGAAGAAAGTGCGCCGGGTGGTATTGACACCTGAGGGCGGAGCCCGGGGAACATGGTATCAAAAAGGATGAAGACGGAGTACATGAAGAAATTTAAAGGGCCGAAATGGGATACTTACAGCAGCTGCTACACTGACCTGGTGCAATACCGCAACACGCGCCGGCTGCTGGAGCAAGCCCACATCCCCTGGGTGTGGACCGGCTGGGACAGTAGCTCCAGTTCCAGCTCCGGCAGCGGCGCGTCTACCCCGAGAGTGCAGGAGCGGGGAGAGGGGTGTACCCCAGCGAGCCAGCTGGCCGCGCCCCAGGAACCCAGGGAACTTCCCCACCGTCAGATCGAGCCTCCGCCAACCGAACGCTCCAGGATCGAGCCTCCGCCAACCGAACGCTCCAGGATCGAGCCTCCGCCAACCGAACGCTCCAGGATCGAGCCTCCGCCAACCGAACGTTCCAGGATCGAGCCTCCGCCAACTGAACGTTCCACAGGTAAGTAATCCCAGTCACCACCACCACCAGGTATTGGCGCTCGACTGACTGGGGTGGGGGAGAAGCGGCACTGGCCCGTGTTGGTCGGCACAACTGTTCTGATTTGGAGTCCCCCCCCCCCCAAAATAAACATAAGAATCAGTCTTTGTTTTTAAGACGAACAACAAATTGCTGCTGCTCCTAATGCACGAACCTCAGGTGCACTGGTACATGCGGTGCATCTTTATCACCTCCAGACTCCACTATTACAGCCCATCCCACTCACCTACATTGGCTCTTGGTCCCCAAACACCCCCAATTTAAAGTTCCCATTCTTGTGTTTAAATTATTTTGTGGCAATGCAATAACGTGTGGTATAAATGGGACACACTGCAACAACAACTTGCATATACATAGCGCTTTTAATATAGTAAAACATCCCAAAGCACTTACCAGGCGTGTCATAAAACAAAATCTAACACCGAACCACATAAGGAGAAATTGGGGTAGATGAGCAAAAGCTTGGTCAAAATGGTAGGTTTTAAGGAAAAAGAAAGACTTGCATTTATATAGTACTTTTCACCAGCATCATCATCATCATAGGCAGTCCCTCAGAATCAATGAAGACTTGCTTCCACTCTTAAAATGAGTTCTTAGGTGGCTCAACAGTCCAATACGAGAACCACAGTCCCGGTCACAGGTGGGACAGATAGTCGTTGAGGGAAAGAGTGGGTGGGACTGGTTTGCCGCACGCTCTTTCCGCTGCCTGCGCTCTATTTCTGCATGCTCTTGGCGATGAGACTCGAGGTGCTCAGCCCCCTCCCGGAAGCACTTCCTCAGTGGCACTTTATCAGGGAGGCTTTGAGGGTGTCCTTGTAATGTTTCCTCTGCCCACCTTTGGTTTGTCTGCCTTGAAGGAATTCAGAGTAGAGCGCTTTTCACCAGCACCAGACGTCTCAATCACTTTACAGCCAATGAAGTTCTTTTGGAGAGTAGTCACTATTGTAATGTAGGAAACGCGGCAGCCAACTTGCACACAGCAAACTCCCACAAACAACAATGTGATAATGACCAGATAATCTGTTTTTGTTATGTTGATTGAAGGATAAATGTTGCCCAGGACACCGGGGATAACTTTAAGGAGCATCTTTAAAGGAGAAGAGAGAGGTTTAGGGAGGGAATTCCAGAGCCTGGGGCCTAAGCACCTAAAGGCACGGCCACCACTGTTTGAGCGATTTACAATCAAGATGCCAGAATTCGAGGAGCGCAGATTTGAGGCAGGGGTTGTGGGGCTGGAGGAGATTAGAGATATAGGGATTTGAAAACAAGAAAGAGAATTTTGAAATCAAGGTGTTGCTTAACCGGGAGCCAATTTAGGTCAGCGAGCACGGGTGATGTGTGAATGGGACTTGGTGCGAGTTAGGACATAGGCAGCAGAGTTTTGGATGAGTGCAAGTTTACGTAGGGTAGAACTTAGGAGGCCAACCAGGAGTGCGATGAAATAGTCAAATCGAGATGTAACAATGGGCTTCAGCAGCAGAGGAGCTGAGCTGAGGCGGGGTGGAGTCAGGCGATGTTAGAGGTGGGAATAGGTGGTCTTAGTGATTGTACGGATATGTGGTCGAAAGCTAATTTCAGGGTCACATATGACACCAAGATTGTGAGCAGTCTAGAAAGGGCACTGAGCACCAAGTCTCGTCATCGGGAGCATGCAGAAATCAAGTGCAGGCAGCGGGAAGAGCATGCGGCAAACCAGTCCCACCCATCCCTTCCCTCGACGACTCTTTGTCCTACCTGTGACCGAGATTGTGGTTCTCGTATTGGACTGTACAGCCACCTAAGAACTCATGCTAAGAGTGAAGCAAGTTTTCCTCGACTCTGAGGGACTGCCTATGATGATGATGAGTTCAGCCTCAGGCTGATGCTAGAGAGAGGGATGAAGTCGGTGTCTAGAGAATGGCATTTATGGCAGGGAGCCAAGACAGTGGCTTTGGTTCAGAAAAAAGCTTTCACAAAAAGTATATTCTACTGAATTGCCCCGTAAGCGTAAACCTTATAAAGGCATCCACCTGCATGATTGTTGCCATCTGTATTGAAACTATTTCTGGTGGCAGAAGGGTCAGTAACCAGAGGACACAGATTTTAGGTAATTGGCAAAAGAACCAGAGGTGACATGAGGAAAACATATTTGTATGCAGCAAGTCATTACGATCTGAAATGCACTGCCTGAAGCAAATTCAATAATAACTTTCTAAAAGGAATTTACTAAATACTTGTAGTGGAAAAATTTTCAGGGCTATAGGGAAAGGACAGGGCCATGGGACGAATTAGATAGCTCATTCAAAGAACTGGCACAAGCACGATGGACTGAAAGGTCTCCTGTGCTGTGTATCATTCTATGATTCTTTGCATGATTGTTGCAATCTGCACTGTTACTAGCATCATTCAGTTGTCCATTGCCATAACTCTTGACCTGCAAACTTGAAAATGGGATGCGATACACAGGATCTTAAATCAGAGAGAGTTCATTTTTAGTGTGGTTTTGTCATGGATATTCAAATAACTTTTGTAAGATCCTCTGTCCTCACTTCCAGATACTAATACTTCTGGCAATCTCATGGGTCTTCCTTCATTAGCTCAAAGGGGGTCAGTCCGGTAGTTTGACTCTGGGTAGCTCTTAATTTCATTAGGATTCGTGGAAGTAACAACTCCACCCACCCCTTCCCGGTCTCCTCGATTGCTTTGGCTAATGCGGTTTTTAGGGTCCTATTCATCCGCTCTACCAATCCGAAAGATTCCGGATGGTACGGGATGTGGAATTTTTGTTTAATCCCTAGCAGGGCACAGGCTTGTTTCATGATTTTCCCCGTAAAATGCGTACCTTGATCTGAGTCCAACTGCAGTGGCATTCCCCACCTGGGTATTATTTCCCCAGCCAGGATTTTAGCCACTGTATCAGCGGTGCAATTCCTAGTAGCAAAGGCTTCTACCCACTTTGTAAATTGATCTATTGTTACCAGGCAGTACATTTTTCCCCTCTGGCTGGACAGTGGCCCAGTAAAATCTATTTGCTGGGCTTCCCAGGGTCCCTTTTGGGCGAGGTTCGTGTCCCAGCCGGACCTTTATCTTGTTTCCCGGGTTGTGTTTTGCGCATGTTATACACCTCCTGTAATAGTTTTCTACGTCTCTCCCCATTCCTTCCCACCACCAACATCGTGACATGGAGTTTATCATGCCAGTCCTACCGGTGTGGATGTACCCATGGTAGAGACCCAATAGATTCTGTCAGAGACATTCCGGGGCCACCACGTTGTCATTTCTCCTCCATACTCCATCCGCCCCCTTTCTTGCTCCGTTCTGTTCCCACCCTTCTATTTCTTGCGGGGTGGATTCTCCCTGTACCTTGAGTATGTTTATTTCTTCTGTTTGGGTGGTACATGAGCCAATCGGGGTGTTACTGGCCATATCTACTACAGGCAGCTTTGTCTGCCCAGGCATTTCCCTGCTGGTGCCTGTCTGTGATTTTCGAGTGCGCTTTAATTTTTATTACAGCACATTCCTGAGGGAGGAGAGAAGCTTCTACCAATCCCTTGACTATCTCTTCATGCCTAATGGGTCCCCCTCCAGAAGTCACGTATCCCTGCCTCTTCCAAGCAGTCATGTAATCGTGCACCACTCCGAAGGTGTACCGGCTATCAGAGTATATGTTGACCCTTTTTCCTGCTGCTAGTTTCAATGCTTTGGTGAGGGCTACCGATTCTGCTATCCGAACCGATCGATTTCCCTCTAGGGCACCCTTTCCCCTGTCTTGCCCATTGCTGTCCACCACTGCCCACCCTGTCCGGGGGGGTTCCGTTTACATATCGACGAGATCCATCCACATAAAGATCCATCTCTGCCCTTTCAAGTGGGGTTTCCCTAATCTGGCTCCCTTCCCCCTCGCTTCCCGTAGGGTCATACTGGTGCTCTTTGCCTTTGGTGACTATCCAGCCTGCGGGATTATTCCCGCTATCCTTTATTATAGTTAAGGCGCCATTTGGGGGCAAAAACATTGCTTCCCAATTGGCACGTCGTGCGTCGGATATCGTCCTTAGCCTCCCGGTGTTAAGCAACTCTACAAGGGTATGCAGGATAATTGGGTTTGGGTGTGGGTAGATCCTTTAGTAGTATCTGTCTCTCATGCAGGGTGAGGGAAACTTCTTGTATAGTGATGCTGCCCGTGTGCAGGGGTGGTAGTCGCGCGTACGGGAGCTGCCTGTATGAATTCATTATATGCTGGGGGCTCTCTCTGCGTTCCATCATCTGGATGCTCTCCTACCGGTATTTTCTCCAGGGAGGGATACATTGGAGCGATTATCGGGGCTACCTTTGGATCGGGTATTGCTGATGCACACTGTAGGGGTTTACCATTCTCCTTTACAGACCTTTCTAAGGTTGCTATTTTCGAGTTTAATCTCTGAATCAGCTCAACGTGGGTATCTATTTCCATTACTAGTTCCCGGTAGCAGGTGAGGATAATTGCCTGAGCCATTCTAACCTTGTTTTTGGTCTGACTATCCCACCATTTTTTCTGCTTGTCAGGAGCGTCCGTGGGCTTCCACCCTCTCCGTCTCATTCCTTCCATTAAAGTTGCGTATTTGTTACATAGTAACTCTAATAGAGACCCCTCGGGTCCTCGGTTACACTCTCCCTTCTTCCCTTGTTTAATGGCCTGGGTCCCCATTCCCTCACCAGCTCCATTTGTCCTTTTACATGCTGTGTTACCCATCTTCTTCGGGGCTATGAGGGTCTTGGGTACTCCCTTTAATTCGTGTTAGGTATTCAGGACGTAATTTATATCTATATGTCTTCCCTTGGCGCCGTACACTCGTACTGCCACGCTTTGGGTCAATATATCCCGTCACTGCGGGGATGTCGTCTCTATGTCCTCACTCTCTCGTCCCTGCACCGTGCACTCATACCGCTTCGGGTCAATAGACCTTCCCCTATATCTTCCCTTGCGTCGCACCCTCGCACTGCCGCGCTACCTACATGCGTGCGTCTTAGGATATACCTTTGACCCCCTTCCACCCCTAGATCGTCCTTGTGCTCCGTCTCCGTCCCTCCGGGACTCACTACAGATGGTTCTTTGTACGGATATATCCTTCCCTTGTGGTTTACAATGTCACAGCTCTAACTTGAAGGTGGTAAATTAAAACATACCCCCCCCCCCCCCCCCCCCCAACAGCTGGGTCATTGTTCCGTTCGGGAAATCTGTACCCTGCTCGCAGCGCCAAATGTAGAGGAGAGAACGGGAAGGCTTCTTTTCCCACGAGCGGGCCCACTGATAGAGGGTCGACGCTCGCCCCAGCCCACGTAGCAATTCTCGAAGTTAGCAGACAGAGACGGATGGCAAAGTATAACAATCTTTTATTACGAACGTCCGGGAGCATCTCCACTCACAGGCGGCTGTGATGAGAGGTGTTCCCGGACGTTCGTAATAAAAGATTGTTATACTTTGCCATCCGTATCTGTCTGCTAACTTCGAGAATTGCTACGTGGGCTGGGGCGAGCGTCGACCCTCTATCAGTGGGCCCGCTCGTGGGAAAAGAAGCCTTCCCGTTCTCCCCTCTACACTTTGATTTTTCTACTGTTCCCATGCTTCTAATGAGCCGATTGGATTTTTTGTTACTTCTATGCTAAGAATTCTGGTTTAGAATGTACTTATCATCATCAAAATACAAGTTATTGATTGCTGAGATTTTAGAAAGGGATAAGGGGAAAAATTCCATCATTCCAGATTCCCTTTCATCGTCCACTTTTGTAGAAGAAAAGAACTTGCATTTATACATTGCCTTTCATGACCTCGAGACATCCCAAAGTGCTTTAGAAACATAGAAAATAGGTGCAGGAGTAGGCCATTCGGCCCTTCAAGTCTGCACCACCATTCAATATGATCATGGCTGATCATGCAACTTCAGTACTCCATTCTTGCTTTCTCTCCATACTCGTTGATCCTTTTAGCTGTAAGGGCCATATCTAACTCTCTTTTGAAGAACTGGCCTCAACAACTTTCTGTAGTAGAGAATTCCACAAGTTCACAATTCTGTGAGTGAAGAAGTTTCTCCTCATCTCGGTCCTAAATGGCTTATCCCTTATCCTTAAACTGTGACCCCTGGTTCTGGACTTTCCCAACATTGGGAACCTTCTTCCTGCATCTATCCTATCCAATCCTGTCAGAATTTTATATGTTTCTATGAGATCCCCCCCTCAGAATTTTATATATTTTCTATGAGATCCCCTCTCATTCATCTAAATTCAAGTGAATATAAGCTTAGTTGATCCAGTCTTTCTTCATATGTCAGTCCTGCCATCCCAGGAATCAATCTGGTGAACCTTCGCTGCACTTCCTCAATCGCAGGAATGTCCTTTTCAGATTAGGAGATTAAAACTGCACAAAATACTCAAGGTGTGGTCTCATCTAGGCCCTGTACAACTGCAGTAAGACCTCCCTGCTCCTACACTCAAATCCCCTCGCTATGAAGGCCAGCATGCCATTTGCTTTCTTTATTGCCTGCTGTACCTGCATGCCTACCTTCAATGACTGATGTACCATGACACCCAGGTCTCGTTGCTCCTCCCCTTTTACTAATCTGTCACCATTCAGATTGTAGTGTATGAAGAAAGAGTCAGACTGAACACTGAGCTCAAAGTAAAGTGTGACCTTAGTCTTTTATTGCAGGTCTCCAGAGTGCCTCTCCAACCTGTGAAGCCTCCTTAAATACCTGTGCTCCCAAGGGATTATGAGATCCCTTGGAACTCCAGGGAATGAGCCCTCTGATGGCTGTACAGAGTATATACAAGTCCAGATACATAACAACATTCCCCCCTGAAGTCAATAGTGTAACTATTTACAATGTGAGTCGATCTGGGGCCCTTCTTGCCCTGGTTGATCGTCTCGATGTAAAAGCTGTTGTTGTTGAATCATTTGTTGGGCCCTCGCTGGGCTGCTGTGCAGCTGGGCTGCCTGGTGTGGTGGGTCCTGCTGGGCTGCTGTGGATGATGGGTTCTGCTTCGTGGCCAACCGTGCTGTCGGTTGCCACTGGTGTGTGTGTTGGGGGATCAAAAAAGGTAGGGTCAAAGGTGGGTTGCTCAGGATAGTCCGTGAATCTGAGTTTGATTTGGTCCAAGTGTTTCCGGTGAATGAGTCCATTTGAAAGTTTGACCTGAAACACCCTGCTCCCCTCTTTGGCCTCGACAGTGCCAGGAAGCCACTTGGGACCTTGCCCATAATTTAACACACATACAGGATCATTGATTTCAATCTCGCGTGACACATTTGTGCTATCATGGTATGCACTTTGTTGAAGCCGCCTGCTCTCTAACTGTTCATTTAAATCAGGGTGAACTAACGAGATCCTTGTCTTAAGTGCTCTTTTCATGAGCAGTTCAGCAGGTGGGATCCCAGTGAGTGAATGGGGTCTCGTGCGGTAGCTAAGCACGACTCAGGATAGTCGAGTCTGCAGTGCGCCTTCAGTTACCCTCTTCAAGCCTTGCTGCTCTCTCTGCCTGACCATTGGACGCTGGTTTAAATGGGGCAGATGTGACCTGTTTGATCCTGTTATGGGTCATGAATTCTTTGAACTCATGGTAAAACATGGCCCGTTTCTCGCTCACCAGGACATCGGGTAAGCCATGTGTGGCAAACATAGCCCGTAGGCTTTCAGTGGTGGCAGCGGACGTGCTAGCCGACATTATCTCACATTCAATCCACTTGGAGTATGCGTCTACAACCACAAGGAACATTGTACCCAAGAACGGGCCTGCATAGTCGACATGTACCCTAGACCACGGTTTGGAGGGCCAAGACCATAATCTTAGTGGCGCCTCCCTGGGTACATTGCTTAACTGTGAGCATGTATTACATCTGTGAACGCAGAACTCTAAGTCCGCATCGATGCTGAGCCACCACACATGGATCTGGCTATCGCTTTCATCATTATGATGCCTGGGTGGGTACTGTGGAGGTCATTGATGAAGGTGTCTCTGCCCTTCTTGGGGACTACTACTCGATTGCCCCACAAAAGGCAGTCTGCCTGTATAGACATTTCACCTTTGCGCCGCTGGAACGGCTTTATCTCTTCCTGCATTTCCATTGAGACACTGGACCAGCTCCCGTGAAGCACACAGCTTTTAACTAGAGATAATAAGGGGTCCTGGCTTGTCCAGGTTTTGATCTGCTAGGCAGTGACAGGTGATTGCTCACTCTCAAATGCTTCCATCACCATGGTTAGATCTGCGGGCTGCGCCATTTCCACCCCCGTGGTGGGCAATGGCAGCCTACTGAGAGCATCGGCGCAGTTTTCTGTGCCTGGCCTGTGGTGGATGGCATAGTTGTATGCGGACAACGTGAGCGCCCATTTCTGGATGCGGGCCAATGCGTTGGTGTTTATCCCTTTGCTCTCGGGAAATAGAGATATAAGTGGCTTATGGTCAGTTTCCAATTCAAATTTTAGCCCAAACAGGTATTGATGCATTTTCTTTACCCCATAGACACACGCTAACTCTTCTTTTTCAATCATTTCTGTAGGCTCTCTTGGTTGCATTAGCAAATGGTTGCAGTTTCCCAAAATCATTAGCTTGTTGCAATACATACCCATATGACGACGCATCACATGCTAGTACCAAATGTTTACATGGATCATACAACACAAGCAATTTGTTTGAGCATAACAATTTTCTCGCTTTTACAAAGGCATTTTCTTGGCTTTTGCCCCAAACCCATTCGCCCCCTTTTCGTAGTAAGACATGTAGTGGTTCTAGCAGGGTGCTGAGACCCAGTAAGAAGTTACCAAAGTAGTTCAAGTCCCAGGAACGACCACAGCTCCGTCACGTTCTGTGCCTCGGTGCATTCTCGATTGCCTCCGTCTTCGCGATGGTGGGCCTGATGCTGTCCGCCGCAATCCTCCTTCCCAAGAACTCCACTTTAGGTGCCAGGAAAATACACTTCGAGCGTTTTAACCCGAGCCCCATGCGATTGAGCCGAACTAAGAACCTCCTCTAGGTTCTGCAGATGCTCAGCTGTGTTCCGACCTGTGACCAAGATATCGTCTTGGAAGACCACGGTGTGCGGGACCAACTTCAGTAAACTTTCCATGTTTCTCTGGAATATCGCCGCCGCTGATTGAATTCCAAATGGCATCTGTTATAAACCAAAAGACCTTTGTGCGTGTTGATGCAGGTGAGGGCCTTCGATGATTCCTCCAATTCCTGCGTCATGTAGGCTGAAGTCAGATCCAGCTTCATGAACGTCTTTCCTCCCGCTAGTGTTGCAAAGAGGTTGTCGGTCTTTGGTAGTGGGTATTGGTCCTGCAGGGAGAAACGATTGATAGTTACTTTGTAATCGCCCAGTACCACCCAGAGTGGTAGTTTCTGCACTGCTCCATCGTAGGAGACCTTTACGGTAGCACTGCCGATTACAGGAATCAGTTCTTTCGTGTAAGTTCTTAGTTTCGTGCGAACTGGAGTTAAGACTGGCTTTGAGGCCTTGTTGCACCACAACCTTTTGAAAGTCTTTTTGCCCATGATGGACTGGCTCGTGCCCGTGTCCAGCTCCATTGACACCGGGAGTCCATTTAGTTCAACCTTCAGCATTATTGGGGGACAATTCGTGGTGAATGTGTGCATGTGTACCTCTGCCTCCTCTATCAGAGGTTCTGTTTTGTTGTGATCCTCTGTGGATCTGTCCTCCTCTGTAACGTGATGGTTTGCAGGTTTAGCAGGCCTAGCAGCTCGCCTGCACACTCGTAGGAGGTGTCCCATTGTTCCACAGCCCTTGCAAATGTATCCTTTGAATCGGCATGAATGGAAACGCTGATTACCCCTGCAGCGCCAACAAGGTGTTAATGGCCTTGCATTCATCACCCTTGTTGGTGGACTCTGAGACATCTGCATCTGCGGATGTGTAGCTGCAGGTATGTGTGACCTGCCCTGTCCGTTACGATTCAAAAACATCACTTTGTTCACAATACTTGTAGCAGCACTTGTGTGCTGAGAGATTTGCTTCGTATTGTCACTGGTGGCAATGAACGCCTGGGCTATCGCTGTGGCCTTACTCAAGGTTGGGGTCTCTGCAGTCAAAAATTTGCAATGTATGGTTTTGTGGCCAATGCCAAGTACGAAAAAGTCTTTGAGCACGTGCTCCAAATGTCCTTCAAATTCGCAATGTCCTGCAAGGCGTTTTAGCTCGGCGACACAACTCGCCACTTCCTAGCCTTCAGACCTTTTGTCGCCATCAGAACGCTTTCCTTCGGGTTCGAAAGCTCTCGGACCAGCGTGCACAAATCGGCGTATGATTTCTCCGTGGGCTTCGCTGGAGTGAGCAGATTCTTCATGAGGCCATACGTTGGTGCTCCACAGACAATGAGGAGGATCGCTCTACGTTTGGCAGTGCGCTCTTCCCCATCTAGCTTGTTGGCCACGAAGTATTGGTCGAGTCGCTCCACAAAAGTTTCCTAATCATCTTCCTCCGAGAATTTCTCCAGGATGCCCACTGTTCTCTGCATCTTTGGGTTTGCTATCTGTATCTCGTCACCAGTTGTTATGTATGAAGAAAGAGTCAGACTGAACACTGAGCTCAAAGTAAAGTGTGACCGTAGTCTTTTATTGCAGGTCGCCAGAGTGCCTCTCCAACCTGTGAAGCACTCTTAAATACCTATGAGATCCCTTGGGACTCCAGGGAATGAGCCCTCTGGTGGCTGTACAGAGTGTATACAAGTCCAGATACATAACACCGATAATTTGCCTTCCTCTTTTTGCCACCAAAGTGGATAACCTCACACTTATCCACATTATACTGCAACTGCCATGCATTTGTCCATTCACCTAACCTGTCCAAGCCCCCCTGCAGTCTCTTAGCATCCTCCTTGCAGCTCGCACTGCCACCCAGCTTAGTGTCATCTGCAAACTTAGAGATATTACATTGAATTCATTTGTCTAAATCATTAATGTATATTGTAAATGGCTGGGGTCCCAGCATTGAACCCTGCGGCACCCCACTAGTCACTGCCTGCCATTCTGAAAAGGACCTGTTTAGTCCCACTCTTTGCTTCCTGTCTGCCAACCAGTTCTCTATCTATGTCAATACCTTACCCCCAATACCTTGTGCCTTAATTTTGCACACCAATCTCTTATGTGGGACCTTGTCAAAGGCCTTTTGAAAGTCCAAATACACCACATCCACCTTATCCACTCTACTAGCTATATCCTCAAAAAATTCTAGAAGATTTGTCAAGCATGATTTTCCTTTCTTCATAAATCCATGCTGACTTGGATCGATCCTGTCACTGCTTTCCAAATGCATTGCTATTACATCTTTAATAATTGATTCCAGCATTTTCCCCACCACTGATGTCAGGCTAACTGGTCTATAATTCCCTGTTTTCTCTCTTCCCTCCTTTTTTAAAAAGTGGGGTTACATCAGCTACCCTCCAATCCATAGGAACTGAACCAGAGTCCATGGAATGTTGGAAAATGACCACCAATGCATCCACTATTTCTAGGGCCACTTCCTTAAGTACTCTGGGATGCAGACTATCAGGCCCTGGGGATTTATTGGCCTTCAGTCCCTTCAATTTCCTGAACACCATTTCCTAACTAATAAGGATTTCCCTCAGTTCCCCCTTCTCGCTCGACCCTCGGTCTCCTAGTAATTTCAAGAGGTTATTCGTGTCTTCCTTAGTGAAGACAGAACCAAAGTATTTGTTCAATTGGTCCGCCATTTCCTTGTTCCCCATTATGAATTCGCCTGATTCTGACTGCAAGGGACCTATGTTTGTCTTCACTAACCTTTTTCTCTTCATATCTGGAGAAGCTTTTGCAGTCAGTTTTTATGTTTCCTGCAAGCTTCCTCTCGTACTCTAATTTACTACTAATTAAACCCTTAGTCCTCCTCTGCTGAATTCTAAATTTCTCCCAGTCCTCGGGTTTGCTGCTTTTTCTGGCCAATTTATATGCCTCTTCCTTGGATTTAACACTTTCCCTAATTTCCCTTGTTAGCCACGGTTGAGCCACTTTCCCTTTTTTATTCTTATGCCAGACAGGGATGTACAATTGTTGTAGTTCATCCATGTGATATTTAAATGTCTGCCATTACCTAGCCACCGTCAACCCTTTAAGTATCATTCGTCAGTCTATCCTAGCCAATTCACGTCTCATACCGTCAAAGTTTCCTTTCTTTAAGTTCAGGACCCTAATCTCTGAATAAACTGTGTCACTCTCCATCTTAATGAAGAATTCTACCACATTATGGTCACTCTTCCCCAAGGAGCCCTGCACGACCAGATTGCTAATTAATCCTCTCTTGTTACATAAGACCTAGTCTAGGATGGCCTGCTCTCTACTTGGTTTCTTGACATAATTGGTCTAGAAAACCATCCCTTATGCACTCCAGGAAATTCTCCTCCACAGTATTACTACCAGTTTGGTTAGTCCAGTCAATATGTTGATTAAAGTCACCCATGATAACTGCTGTACCCTTATTACACGTGACCCTAATTTCCTATTTGATGCCATTCCCAACCTCCCTACTACTGTTTGGTGGTCTGTACACAACTCCCACTAATGTTTTTGGCCCTTTGTTGTTTTGCAGCTCTGCCCATATAGATTCCACATCATCCACGCTAATGTCCTTCCTTACTATTGCATTAATCTCCTCTTTAATCAGTAACGCTACCCCACCTCCTTTTCCTTCCTGTCTGTTCTTCCTGAATATTGAATATCCCTGGATGTTGAGTTCCCAGCCTTGGTTACCTTGGGGCAATGTCTCTGTAATCCCAATTACATCATATCCGTTAATAGCTATCTGTGCAGTTAATTCATCCACCTTATTATGAATACTACTCACATTGAGACTCAGACTCTTCAGGCTTGTTTTTTTAACAATTTGACCTTTTAGAATTATGTTGTAATGTGGCCCTTTTCGATTTTTGCCCTTGATTTCTCTGCCATCTACTTTTGCTTTTTCTCCTTCCTACCTTTTGCTTCTGTCCCCTTTTTTATTTCCCTCTGCCTCCCTGCATAGATTCCCATCCCCCTGCCATTTTAGTTTAAATCCTCCCCAGCAACACTAGCAAACACTCCGCTTAGGACATCGGTTCTGGTCCTGCCCAGGTGCAGGCCGTCCAGTTTGTACTGGTCCCACCTCCCCCAGAACCGTTCCAATGTCCCAGGAATTTGAATCCCTCCCCCTTGCACCATTCCTCAAGCCACGTATTCATCTGAGTTATCCTGCAATTCCTACTCTGACTAGCACGTGGCACTGGTAGCAATCCTGAAATTACTACCCTTTGAGGTCCTACTTTTTTAATTTAACCCCTAGCTCCCTAAATTCAGCTTGTAGGACCTCATCCCGTTTTTTTAATCTATATTGTTGGTACCTATATGCAGCCAATTAAGTACTTTTTGAAATGGAGTCACTGTTGAATTGTAGGAAACGTCCATTTGCGGACAACATTAAAAAGTCTTGACTGTTATATAGTCTCCTGAACATCTCCGTTTGGTGCTGAGATTGGCAGAGTATTAAAACTGATGGTCAAAGTTTGGATCAGTGAGACTTGTTAAATTATTTTACACTCTCTTGGAACCGTTGGTTTAAAAAGAGGTGGATTTTACAAAGCACTTTTTTATATCTCCATTTTCTAGTCACTCTAGAGCACTATCTGTGACATCCTAAATAATGGCTTGACAAATCTTCCAGAATTTTTTGAGGATGTAACTAGTAGAGTGGACAAGGGAGAACCAGTGGATGTGGTGTATTTGGACTTCAAAAGGCTTTTGACAAGGTCCCACACAAGAGATTAGTGTGCAAAATTAAAGCACATGGTATTGGGGGTAATGTATTGACGTGGATAGAGAACTGGTTGGCAGACAGGATGCAAAGAGTAGGAATAAACAGCAGAATGGCAGGCAGTGACCAATGGGGTGCCGCAGGGTTCAGTGCTGGGACCCCAGCTATTTACAATATACATCAATGATTTAGATGAAGGAATTGAATGTAATATCTCCAAGTTTGCAGATGACACTAAGCTGGGTGGTGGTGTGAGCTGTGAGGAGGATGCTAAGAGGCTGCAGGGTGACTTGGACAGGTTAGGTGAGTGGGCAAACGCATGGCAGATGCAGTATAATGTGGATAAATGTGAGGTTATCCACTTTGGTGGCAAAAACAGGAAGACAGAATATTATCTGAATGGTGACCGATTTAGGAAAAGGGGAGGTGTAATGAGACCTGAGTGTCATGGTACATCAGTCATTGAAGGTTGGCATGCAGGTACAGCAGGCGGTGAAGAAGGCAAATGGCATGTTGGCCTTCATAGCTAGAGGATTTGTGTATAGGAGCAGGGAGGTCTTACTGCAGTTGTACAGAGCCTTGGTGAGGCCACACCTAGAATATTGTGTTCCGTTTTGGTCTCCTAATCTGAGGAAAGACGTTCTTGCTATTGAGGGTGTACAGCGAAGGTTCACCAGACTGATTCCTGGGATGGCAGGACTGACATATGAGGAGAGACTGGATCAACTGGGCTTGTATCCACTGGAGTTTAGAAGAATGAGAGGGGATCTCATAGAAACATATAAAATTCTGACGGGATTGGACAGGTTAGAGGCAGGAAGAATGTTCCCGTTGCTGGGGAGTTCCAGAACCAAGGGTCACAGTCTAAGAATAAGGGGTAAGCCATTTAGGACCGAGATGAGAAACTTCTTCACTCAGAGTGGTTAACCTGTGGAATTCTCTACCACAGAAAGTTGTTGAGGCCAGTTCGTTAGATTATATCCAAAGGAAGTTAGATATGGCCCTTACGGACAAAGGGATCAAGGGGTAAGGAGAGAAAGCAGGAAAGGGGTACTGAGATTGAATGATCAGCCATGATCTTATTGAATGGCCTGCTCCTGCACCTAATTTCTATGTTTCAATGCCAAGGCTGTATCAACAGTCAGTTCACTGGAGTAGAGGATATGTTCGTCAGGAAAATTCCATGACCGCGTCTGATCTCAGATTGCCGACAGTCAGCAGCTTGTCATGGTCACAATGGATTATTGACGGGCCATGGTGCTGGAGACTGAGAGCACTAGTGACGAATTGATCTAATTAGACTCCACGTGCAACAGACGTGACGCTCTGGTTTGCATGATGAAAGGAGGAGGCTCTGTCTAATGCCCAATGCATTGGGCTTGACATAACTGGATATTAATGATTATTTTCTGGTTTTAGTATTTGGACCAATCCACTGCTTCCATAATCTTCAAAACTTCTTTTGAGTTACTTTTGAAGTCTCCCTGTGCTTGCAAGATCTGATGTCATCTTGTGACCTCGCACTGTGCCAGTTTCTAGGGCAATGATCACCCTTGTGGTATATTTGGGACTCTTACAAATTACACAGGCTGACTCTTTTTTTCTTTTCGTTCCTTTTTTAAACAGAGAAGGAAATAATTCTTGAGGCAAATCAAAAAGATAAAAATGACGAACGAACAAAGGGTGAATTGTGCGTTCAACCCGTTCTAGATTATCGTCGTGTTAAGAGTGCGAGTCAAGAAAAATCACGAAGAGCTCCTCAATCGACAATAATGCCACAAGCTGCCACAAAAGAAACCAAACCTCCGTTTGCAATGTATGGCTGGGCAAAGATGGAGGCGAAGGTGGGCTGTAAAAAGACGTACAACGTCGGTGCTTCCGCTTTGAGAGGACAGGTAAGAATTTGAAGAAACCCGGTCCTCCCACTTTCTGCCCAGCCGAAGGCTGTGCTGTGTAAGTGCGACGTGCTCGTGGACTTCTGTCACGAAGATCTGAGATCATCTGTTCAGCTGCCTCAGCCGCTTCCCTCCCCACTCCCACCATCCGACTCTGAATCAGTGTCTTTCTCCCCTCATTCCTTTCCTCGCACTCCAAGTTTTGAATCGCTCCACTTGCTCAAATGGCACTTATCAAGGCACAAATGACATTTGTGATCATGGTAAACTATCCCTGCTCGACCTGTGACACGGTTGACCAAACAGTCCACCTCCATTGCCTGCATATCAGAAGGTTGTGTCTTTGAGCCCCACTCCAGAGACTTGAACACAAGATCCAAGCTGACACTTCCAGTGCAGTACTGAGGGAGTACCTTCACCACATGGACTGCAGCGGTTCGAGAAGGTGGTTCACCACCACCTTCTCGAGGGCAAATAGGGATGGACGATTAAATGCTGGCCTTGCTCGCAACGCCCCCACATCCCAGGAATGAATTTTTAAGCAAGTGATGGACTAGACACTGATTTTAAAAATGCTTATTTTTTTTTGTGATAAACCCATTTTCAGCTGTATTAATTAAACTGCACCAAGTTACCACTCTTAAATATATCAAGGAATATTTTTTGAAAACATTGTTTTAAAACACCTAATTGCACTGGTTCATGACCGAATTTGCATTTGACAATATGCAAATGCGTTTGAGCAGAAACTTGGAGAGAAAAAAACACACTTCAAAATGGGTGCAGATTGTGCCGAAAGCTGAAACTCTTGGCCAGTGTTTGTTACACCAATTGTCTGCTGCTGATCTTGTTTCAAATGTAGAATAGCTCTTTTTTTCCTCAGAACGAACTTGATTTCTCTCTCACAGATTTACGAATCTGCAGTCCGTGCCCAGGACAGACGGCAGGTGCAGAGAACGATGCGCGTGGCTCAGAGACGGCACCGGGGCACAGAGCCATCGAGTACCCGCTCAGCTGACCCCCAGTGTAAATCTTCCCCGGGACACAGAGCTTCTGAGCACTCACAAGGTCAAGTGTTGAAACCTGCCGGGCCAGAGGATCCTTGGCTGTCTGAATACATGAGATGTTACTCAACACGATCCCTCTGAGTCCCAGCAGCCTCCTGCTGGATAGAGCTTGAGCAAGATGGTTTGGTTTATTTATTCGAGTCTGTGTTGGACTCAGTCACTTGTTCAGCACGGGCCCTGATTAGAGTCTGTTACTGGAGTTAATTCACGTGTTTTGCTGACTTGGTAGAATAGACTCAGTGATAGTATTGGTTTTCTGTCTTCAAACTGTGACATGTGGCATTGACAGTGGGACTAAAGAGATCCATTTCAGAAGTGGGAATTGTTCCCTTGTTTTGTTTCAGAACACAAGCCACTTCTGCAGTTATCTTCCAAACTGACAGTGGTTGACTGTGCTGATCACACAGTGTGAGCTGTGTAGTGTATACAGTTTGATTGTACTTAAAGTTCTGAAAATTCAGTGTTGCTTTGCACAAATGGCTTAATTTGTATTGGTATTTTTTTTTAATCTTGGTTTTCTCCGATCTTTCAAACAATTCTTTGTTTAAATTTATGTTTGCTCTGTATCGAATGAGACTGCACTTAAGGGAAAGTATAAATGGTGGGCTTTTTTGCAAAGGGGTTCACCTTTTTGTAATATTTGTACATCCTTTTTGGGGTTTTGTATTTTGTAATTTATGTAGATTATCTGACCATTATCACCTCGCTGTGGGATCATGCTGTGCGGTTGCATTTCCTACAGTACAGCAGCGACCGTACTTCATTGATTGTAAAGTGCTTTGTGAAAGGTGCTATTTAAAAGTCTTTCTTTCCAATAAGGACCCAGGTGTTATGAAGTGTGCCTCTATGTACTGTACCTGTACACTGTTTCTCAGTATGTGTAAAGTGCAATAGGTAAATATGCTCCAATAAATTTATATATATTTGTGTGTATATGGTGTGTTTTCCCTTTTATTTTGAAGGTTGGATTTTTGCTGGGTTGCAATTTATCTTCCCTTGCACAAAATAACAGCCCAGCTGTCTGCCCTGAGAGGTGATCATCCTGACACAGAATTAGTTCCTCTTGCTCCTCTTCCCCCAAGCTCATGAGCTGGGCTCTGACGGCTCTCCTGGCAGGGGTACGGTAGATTAGTAATGGCAAGTATTAAAAAAGAAAACTGTGAAGCTGAAAGAGACCTGGAATCTTGGTACAATCAAACTAAATCTGTCCAAACAATGCAGAGCTGCAATCTGCAAAGCCAATAGGAAGTTGAACTACAATATTCAAAGCAGCAGAATACAAGTCAGAAGAAGTTCTGATCAAACTGGGTCTGGGTTCTGGTCAGTTTGCACCTTGAGCACTGTGTCCAGTTCTGATCACTGAGACACAATCTGTCATGTATTCTACTGTCATTGTAATCCATGTAAAACTGACCTAAGTTGTACACCGTGAGAACACTGACCACTAGGTGGTGAACTTGTGGGAGACACTCCTAACCTGGACTTTCAGGTCTAAAAGGGGAAGCTCCACCCATCTTCTCCACTTCAGTGCTGGCTAATAAAGGTTACTGGTCACAGAGTGACCTCTCTAGTATGGGCCTCGTGTGCATTTGTACTGTATAATAAGGACATATTATTGGCGACGAGGGTTGGTCAGCATATATGGTGATTACAAGGCCACCATCAATTGGGTGTCACTCCAAGACCAGTACCCGCTACCGAGAGCGGAGGACCTCTTTGCGACGCTATCCGATGGCAAACTCTTTTCAAAATTGGACCTGACCTCAGCTTACATGACCCAGGAGCTGGCGAGTGAGTCGACGAAGCTGACCACCATCACGACACACAAGGGGTTGTTTGAGAATAACAGATCTTTCAACGAAACATGGAAAGTCTCCTCAAGTCGATTCCAAGGACTGTGGTTTTTCAAGACGACATCCTCATCACGGGTTGCAACACTGAAGAACGCCTCCACAACCTGGAGGAGGTGCTACGCAGACTGGACCGGGTAGATCTGCGACTGAAAAAGGCAAAGTGCGTCTTCCTAGCTCCAGAGGTGGAATTCCTGGGGATGAGGGTAGCAGCAGACGGGATCAGACCGATTGCATCCAAAATGGAAGCGATCCAGAGAGCACCCAGACCCCGTAAAACGATGGAGCTGCGTTCGTTCCTGGGGCTCCTGAACTATTTTGGTAACTTTCTTCACAAATTGAGCACACTGTTAGAGCCGCTACACGTGCTCCTACGCAAAGGTCGTGAATGGGCCTGGGGGGACAGCCAGGAAAGGGCTTTTGACAGAGCACGCAATTTGTTATAGCGTTAACAGATTGTTGGAGCATATGACCCATGTAAGAAACTTGTTTTAACGTGCGATGTGTCATCCTATGGGGTCGGGTGTGTGTTGCAGCATGTTGATGCTAAGGGTCAGGTACAGCCGGTAGCTTATGCCTCCAGAAGTCTGTCCCAGGCAGAAAGGGGCTACGGGATGGTAAAAAAGGAAGCGCTTGCATGTGTATATGCACTAAAAAAAAAAATGCACCAGTACCTGTTTGGCAGGAAATTTGAGCTGGAGGCAGATCACAAACCCCTATCGTCCCTTTTGGCCGACAACAAGGCCATAAATGCAAATGCGTCGGCCTGCATACAGAGGTGGGCATTCACGTTAGTCGGCACAGACCGGGCACTGAAAACTGCGCTGATGCACTCAGCAGGCTCCCACTAGCCACCACTGAGGGGGCAACCGAGCATGCTGCTGAGATAGTCATGGCTGTTGAAGCTTTTGAAAGCGAAGGTTCACCCGTGACAGCCCGTCAGATTAAAGTCTGGACAAATAAAGACCCGCTACTGTCTTTAGTCACGAAATGTGTCCTGAATGGGGACTGGGCAACCACGTACAGGGCATGCCCTGAGGAATTTAAACCATTTCCCAGGCGCAAGGATGAACTCTCGATTCAGGCCGATTGCCTACTATGGGGAGACAGAGTAGTCATGCCCCAGATGAACAGAGAGGCTTTCATCCGAGAACTCCATAATGAGCACCCGGGCATTGTCATGATGAAGGCAATTGGCAGGTCACACGTTTGGTGGCCAAGGATAGATGCAGACCTGGAACTTTGTGTTCGCAGGTGCAACATATGTGCCGAGCTGGGCAATACGCCCAGGGAAGCCCTCCCTTAGCTCCTGGCCCGCCAAGCCATGGTCACGCATCCATGTGGACTACGCAGGTCCTTTCATGGGAAAAATGTTTTTGGTTGTAGTAGACGCCTACTCCAAATGGATCGAGTGTGACATTCTCAATTCAAGCACATTCTCTGCCACGGTAGAAAATCTACGGGCAATGTTCGCCACCCATGGTCTACCGGCCGTCTTGGTTAGCGACAATGGCCCGTGCTTTACAAACATTGAATTCCAGGACTTCATGGCAGGAAATGGTATCAACCATGTCAGAACGGCACTGTTCAAGCCGGCCTCAAACGGCCAGGTGGAACGAGCAGTGCAGATAATCAAACGGGATGCTCAGAATCCAAGGGGGTTCCCTACAATGCCGCTTATCATGCCTCCTGTTGGCCAATAGATCCCGACCACACTCGCTCACAGGGGTTCCACCCGCAGAGCTGTGAATGAAAAGGACGCTCAAAACCAGGTTATCCCTTATATAACCCACCATGAAAGAAATTGTTGCGAGCAGGCGCCGGTCACAATGTGACTACCATGTCGGGAATGCGAGGGCGTGATGTATTGATGTCAATGACCCTGTCTTTGTCTTCAACTACGCTGCAGGGTCCAAATGGCTCGCAGGCACTGTGATTGCCAAAGAGGGGAATAGGATTCTGGTAATTAAACTTACCAATGGACAAATCTGCCGCAAACACGTGGATCAAACAAAAAGGAGGTTCAGCAACCCCATAGAAGAAGCAGAGGAAGAACACGATGTAAAGTTCACTCCACCACAGGTGACCGAACACCGGAACCAAGTGGAGGAGAGCCTAGTCACTTTGGGCAGTCCGGACAGGCCTGAGGCACCGCAAACAGCAGACACTCAGGCCAGCGCCCAACTCAGGCGCTCTACAAGGGAGCGTAAACCACTAGAAAGACTTAACCTGTGATCCCAATAAGACTTTGGGGGAGGGGGGAAGTGATGTCATGTATTCTACTGTCATTGTAATCCATGTATAAACTGACCTAAGTTGTACACCATGAGAACACTGACCACTAGGTGGTGAACTTGTGGGAGACACTCCTAACCTGGACTTTCAGGTATAAAGGGGGAAGCTCCACCCATCTTCTCCACTTCAGTGCTGGCTAATAAAGGTTACTGGTCAGAGTGACCTTCTCTCTAGTATGGGTCTCGTGTGCATTTGTACTGTATAGTAAGGACATATTACAACCGAGACATTCAAGCGCTGGAAGCAAAGAGTCAATGTCTGAGTTATGGGGAAAGACTGGGAGAAGAAGATCTTAAAGAGGGTACAAGATTATTAAGTGTATTAAAAAGTTAACATAGTTAAACTGTGGGTGTGGAAACACAATGAGGTATAAACTGATAAAATTTAGGATTGATAAATTCTTCACTGAAATTTCCACATGGAGGAGGCAAAAACCCTGGAATCAGTTGAGGAACAATTGGATGCTGCAATGTTGTGGGGTTCATTGGGATGAATGAACTATGATGAGCCGAATGGCTTTCCTCAACCAGAATAATCTTGATGTCTTGGGGAATAAAGGTTTGGGAAGAGAGATGACTTTTTAACTTTCTAACAATTAATGTAAGTTATTAAAATTGATGTAAGCCTTTAATTTTTCTGCAGGAGCTGACCTGCACAGTTACGAACGTGTAATTGGGGGTGGTGGGGTGCTGTAGCCTAACTGAAAGTCAGCGGATTGCCCCATCACTCCTCACCCCTCACCCAGCCTTATTCAAACTGTAAAGCTCATTTATGGAGGATTATACAGAAGTGGTCTGAATTGGTACTTTGAGGCTCAGAGTGGGTGCTGCAGAGTGACAGTTGTTTGTCAATTCAGAGATGCACCTGAGGACAGAATACTACCAGGAAATTATGGGCTCCCACCTTGTAGCCTTAAAGGGACAGAATACCAGAGGTCAACATTTGAAAATTTCAAAATACTGCGATACCTGCTCAAATCGGGGTCCATGAGGTGATCGAAGACTGGGTCACCGCTGCCATTGCAATGCTACACTCTCCTGCGGTAGAAAAAGCCATAAGACAGCTTAAGAACAACAAGGCTACGAGAGCGGATGGAATCCCTGCTGAGGCACTTAAGTATGGCGGAGAGGCGATGTTGGTGCGAATACATGACCTCTTTCTCACCTGGAAGGAGGAGAGCATGCTGAGGGATCTCAGCGATGCAGTGATCGTGATCATCTTTAAAAAAGGGGACCAGTCCGACTGCGGCAACTACAGAGGAATCTCCCTGCTATTAGCCACTGGGAAAGTTGTCGCTCGAGTCCTGCTCAACCGTCTTCTCCCTGTGGCCGAGGAGCTCCTCCCGGAGTCACAGTGCGGATTTCGACCCCTCCGGCACAACGGACATGATTTTTACAGAGCGACAGCTGCAGGAAAAATGCAGGGAACAGCGCCAGCCCTTATACATCGCCTTCTTCGCCCTTACAAAGGCCTTTGACGCTCAACTGAGAGGGTCTATGGAGCATCCTCCTCTGTTTCAGATGTCCCCAAAAGTTTGTCAATATCCTCCGCCAGCTCCACAACGACATGCAGGCCATGATCCTTACCAACGGATCTATCACAGACCCAATCCATGTCCGGACCGGGGTCAAACAGGGCTGCGTCATCGCCCCAACCCTCTTCTCAATCTTCCTCGCTGCCATGCTCCACTGCACAGTCAACAAGCTGGTGTGGAACTAAACTACAGAACCAGTGGGAACCTGTTCAACCATCGCCGTCTCCAGGCCAGGTCTAAAACCACCCCAACAGATGCCCGTGTCTGCACACATACAGAGGCTGAACTCCAGGACATAATCTACATATTTACTGAGGCGTACGAAAGCATAGGCCTTACGCTAAACATCCGTAAGACAAAGGTCCTCCACCAGCCTGTCCTCACCGCACAGAACTGCCCCCCCAGTCATCAAGATCCACGGCGCGGCCCTGGACAACGTGGACCATTTCCCATACCTCGGAAGCCTCTTATCAACGAGAGCAGACATTGATGATGAGATTCAACACCACCTCCAGTGCACCAGTGCAACCTTCGGCTACCTGAGGAAAAGAGTGTTTGAAGACCAGGCCCTCAAATCTGCCACCAAGCTCATTGTCTACAGGGCTGTACTAATACCCGCCCTCCTGTATGGCTCAGAGACATGGACCATGTACAGTAGACACCTCAAGTCGCTGGAGAAAAACCACCGATGTCTCCGCAAGATCCTACAAATCCCCTGGGAGGACACACGCACCAACATTAGCGTCCTTGACCAGGCCAACATTCCCAGCATTGAAGCACTGACTACACTTGATCAGCTCTGCTGGGCAGGCCACATTGTCCGCATGCCAGACACAAGACTCCCAAAGCAAGCGCTCTATGCAGAACTCCTTCACGGCAAACGAGCCAAAGGTGGGCAGAGGAAACGTTACAGGGACACCCTCAAAGCCTCCCTAAAAAAGTGCAACATCCTCACCGACACCTGGGAGTCCCTGGCCAAAGACCGCCCTAAGTGAGGAAGTGCAGCCAGGAAGGCGCTAAGCATCACGAGTCTTATTGCTGAGAGCATGCAGAAATCAAACGCAGGCAGCGGAAATAGCGTGCGACAAACCTGTCCCACCCATCCTCAACGATTATCTGTCCCACCTGTGACAAGAACTGTGGCTCTCGTATTGGACTGTTCAGCCACCCAAGGACTCATTTTAAGAGTGGAAGCAAGTCTTCCTCGTGCCGAGGGTCTGCCTGTGACACTCTGCTGAGGATCCCGTTGTGCTGAACTGCAAATCCACCGCAATTAAATTATTCATCACTTTTTAGAGCTGTGCTGAGAGGCGGAGGTGGGTGAGTTTCTCGAATACAAAGTCTGATCATCAAACACCCTGAAACACAGCAGGTCAGTCAGCATCTGTGGAGAGAACAGTTGAAGGATGAAATGTTAAATCCTCTGCTCTCCACAGTTGTTGACCAACTGACTTGTTGAATGTCTCCAACAGTTGCAGATAGCTGTGACCAGATAGATGGTTTATTAGCACCAGTAAACGAAATGTCGAAACTGAAGTTGAGCCCATTCCCCTTTGGTCAGAGGTTGAGGGACAGGACAGTGAATGAGCGGACCCCGGCCCGGGGACTCAGTGGATGGTGTTTCAACCGAAGGTCACCTCCTCGGAAGAAACGCATAGAAGGGCTGGGCAGAAGTGACGTAGATAAACGGGGCGAACGATACAATCACGGACAGGCGGAAGTGACGTACAATAACAGAGCCGGGCCCAGCGATGGCAGCGGGCGGCGAGGCCTCGAGCTCGGTTGAGTTGGGGTTCGCGGAGCGGGCGGCCCCGGCGCGGCTGGTGAGCTCGCAGTTCCCCAGCAAGGTGGGCGGCCGGCCGGCCTGGCTGAGCCTGCAGCTCCCGGGCCCCGAGCTGCTGCGGTGCGGCGGGTGCGCGCAGCCGCTGCTTTTCCTGCTGCAGGTGTACGCGCCGCGGGGCCGCGCCTTCCACCGCGCGCTCCTGCTCTTCTGCTGCGCGCTCCCGGCCTGCTCGAGCCGCCGCTTCGCCGTGTTCCGGAGCCAGCTGGGGCGGACCAACGACTTCTACCCGGCCGACCCCCCGCCCGAGCCCGGGTCCGAGCCCGGGCCTGCTTCCAGCCCCGGCCCCCGGCTGTGCTGCGTGTGCGGCGCCTCCGGCCCCAAGAGCTGCTCCCGTTGTCGCCGAGCCCATTACTGCGGGAAGGAGCACCAGAGCGCGGACTGGAGAGCGGGGCATCGAGCGGAGTGCGGCCGGCCGGGTGAGTGAGGGAGCGGCGTAGACCGACACCCGAGCCAGCGGATCACCGCCGCCAACCAGCAGCAAGTCACTAACTCACCGATAGCCTACCAGTAACTAGCGGTAATCCGCTGACCCGGAGATTTGCCCCCGCCCCCCGTGTGTCGCTCGGGACTGGCTGTTTCAGCGGTCCAGGTTTCCCAATACCGGGGGACCGTTTCCCCGAGTTGCCAACAGCTGTGCCTTGAGACCTTTGGCCCATTCCGGTAGACTCCCGCCCACAGCGGGAGGGTTGGAAACCCGAGTTCCCTCTTCTCTCTCTCCACCCCCAGGCTGCGGCCGGTTCTCCCTCCCCCCTTCCCCTTCTGCCAGAATAAGGGGCAGCCCATTTAAAACTGAGATGAGGAGGAATTTCTTCTCTCAGAGGGTTGTAAATCTGTGGAATTTGCTGGGATATTGAATAAATTTAAGACAGTGATAGACAACTTCTTAACTAATAAGGGAATAAAGGGTTTATGGGGAGCAGGCAGGAAAGTGGATCTGAGTTTATGATCGGATCAGCCATGATCGTATTAAATGTCGGAGCAGGTTCGAGGAGCCAAATGGCTTACTCCTTATCCTATTTCTTATGTTCTTATAACAACTGCACGGACAATTTTGTATCATCTGCAAACTTCTTAATCATGCCCCCTACATGATGTATACCACAAAAAGCAAGGGACCGAGTACTGAGCCCTCTGGAACCCCACTGGAAATAGCCTTCCAGTCACAAAACATTCACCGACCATTACCCTTTGCTTGCTGCCACTGAGCCAATTTTGGATCAAACTTACCACTTTCACTTGGATCCCATGGGCTTTTATTTTTCTGACCAGTCTACCATGTGAGGCCTTGCTAAAATCCATGTCAACTAGATCAAACGCGCTACCCTCATCACCTCCTGAAAAAATGTAATCTAACAAATCCACACTGACTGGCCTTGATTAATCCGTGCCTTTCTAAATGAAGATTTATCCTGTTCCTTAGAATTTTTTCCAACAATTTGCCCACTACCGAGGTTAGGCTGACTGACCTGTAATTACTCGGTTTATCCCTTTCTCTCTTTTTGAACAGCTGTGCAACGTTAGCAGTCCTCCAGTGGTTTTTTGGTTAAGTTAACCAATAAGGGGCTATGGAGAGCAGGCAGGGAAGTGGACCTGAGGCCATGATCGTATTGAATGGCAGAGCAGGCTTGAGGGGCCGTATAGAAACATAGAAAATAGGTGCAGGAGTAAGCCATTCGGCCCTTCGAGCCTGCACCACCATTCAACAAGATCATGGCTGATCACCCACCCCAGCACCTCCCCCCCCCCCCCCCCAGCCGCAAGGACCACACCCAACTCCCTCCCGAACACATCCAATGAACTGGCATCAACAACTCTCCGCGGCAGGGAACCTCACAGGCCAACAACTCCCCGAGTAAAGAAGTCTCTCCCAATTCCAGCCCCAAACAGCATGGCTTGCTCCTATTTCTTATGTCTTCCGGCCTTGTTTCTGCAGGTGATGCAGGCGGCAGTTTGTTGTCTCTCAACATCCTTTTCCCGGAGTTGGAGTTGGTGATGGAACTCGAGGACTCAGAGGGACAAAAGCTGGAAGATCTTACAGAGTGCTTGGAATCCTTGTCCGCAGCAGACAGTGGTAAGGACTGGATTAATAGCTAACTTGTATTAACTAATTCGTTTTGTACTTCTGTACTGTGCCAAGTTAATTATTTGAGTGCAGAATTATAAAGAATCCCACGCAAATCCTTTAAAATCAAAGATGGGAAACAGAAGTTAAGAAAACTTCAAGATTGGTTTCGCTGTAGTTGACTTGTGTTCTGAAGTCTCCAATCTATCTCTGACGATCATTCACTTTTCAGTGGCTGCTCCACTCCTTCGCGGAGTTTGCCAGCGTATGTAGTACAGGTTATTATTATTTACAATTTGCTCTCGATTGGTGCAGGTTTATGATTGAAATCCCAGCTCTCGCTTAACATGTTACGGCGGAACATGTAACTGACTAAGGATAAAACCAGTCAGGTGTAGATTCAAGAATGGGACAAAAATAAAAGGACAGTTATTCCCCTTTGCCCAAAACCTTCATACAAGAAACCCTAACATTCTTCTCCAAGCCCTGGGCAGCAAAGTAACTGCTCAGCTGGATTGTTTCTGTACAGAAGAAATAGGAGCAGGAGTAGGCCATTTGGCCCCTCGAGCCCACTCAGCCATTCAATAAGATTATGGCTGATCTGATCTTGGGCTCAACTCCACTTCGCTGCCCGCTCCCCATACCCCTTGACTCCCTTAACTTTCAAAAATCTGTCTATCACCACCTTGAATATATTCAATGACCCAGCCTCCACAGCTCTCTGGGGAAGAGAATTCCAAAGATTCACAACCCTCTGAAAGAAGAAGTTCCTCCTCATTTCCATGTTAAATGGGCAACCCCTTATTCTGAAACTATGCCCCCTAGTTCTAGATTCCCCCATGAGGGGAAACATCCTCTCTACATCTGCCCTGTCAAGCCCCCTCAGAAACTTAGAGGTTTCACTAAGATCACCTCTCATTCTCCTAAACTCCAATGAGTATAGGACCAACCTTCTCAACCTGCCTTCATAAGACAACTCCTTCATCTCCGGAATCAACCTAGAGAACCTTCTCTGAACTGTCTCCAATGCAAGTATATCCCTCCTTAAATGAGACCAAAACTGTACGCAGTACTCCAGGTGTGGTCTCACCAAAGCCTACAGTTGTAGCAGGACTTCCCTACTTTTATACTCCATCCCCCTTGCAATAAAGGCCAAAATTCCATTTGCCTTCCTAATTACTTGCTGTACCTGCATGCTAACTTTGTGTTTCATGTACAAGGACCCCCAGATCCCTCTGTACACCAGCATTTTGTAATCTCTCTCCATTTAAATTATTTACTTTTTTTATTTTTCCTACCAAAGTGGATAACCTCACATTTTTCCACGTTATTCTCCATCCGCCAAATCTTTGCCCACTCACTTAGCCTATCTATATCCCTTAGCAGATTCTTTGTGTCCTCCTCACAACTTGCTTTCCCACCTATCTTTGTATCATCAGCAAATTTGGCTACATTACACTCGGTCCCTTCATTCAAGTAATTAATATAGATTGTAAATAGTTGAGGTCCCAGCACTGATCCCTGTGGCACCACTAGTTAGTTTGCTAACCTGAAAATAACCCATTAATCCTGACTCTCTCTTCTGTTAGTTAGCCAATCCTCTATCCATGCTAATATAGTAACCCCACCCCCGTAACCTTTCATGTGGCGCCTTATCGAATACCGTCTGGAAATCTAAACACAATACATCTACTGGATCCCCTTTATCAACCCTGCTCGTTACATCTTCAAATAAATCCAGCAAATTTGTCAAACATGACTTTCCTTTCATAAAACCATGCCGACTCTGCTTGACTGCATTATGATTTTCTAAATGTTACTACTTTCTTAATAATGGACTCCAGCATTTTCTCAATGACATATCAGGCTAACTGGTCTATAGTTTCCTGCTTTCGGTCTCCCTCCTTTCTTAAATAGGGGAGTTATAATTGCGGTTTTCCATTCTGCTGTGACCTCTCCAGAATCCAGGGAATTTTGGTAGATTACAACCAATGCATCCACTATCTTTGCAGCCACTTCTTTTAAGACCCAAGGATGCTGGCCATCAGGTCCAGGGGACTTGTCCACCTTTAGTCCCATTAGTTTGCCTAGTACTTTTTCTCTAGTGACAGTGATTGATTCAAGTTTCCCCCCTCCCAATAGCCCCTTGATTATCCATTATTGGGATGCTTTGGTAGTGTCTTCTACCATGAAGAACAATACAAAATATTTGTTTAAAGTCTCTGCCATTTCCCTGTTTCCCATTATTAATTCCCCAGCATCATCTTGTAAAAGATCAATGTTTACTTTCGCTACTCTCTTCCTTTTTATATACCCGTAGAAGCTCTTACTATCTGTTTCATATTTCTTATAAATTATCTTCTCGTTCTATTCTTTTTTTTTATATAAAGTTGTCCTTTGCTGGTTTCTAAAATATTCCTAATCTTCTGGCCTTCCATTATTCTTCGCAACATTGTATGCCTTTGTTTTCAATTTGATACCACCCTTTACTTCCTCAGTTAACCACGGATGATTCATCCTTCTCTTAGTCTTTTTTTCTCACTGGAATGTATCTTTGCTGAGAGTTATGAAATAGCCCCTTAAATGTTTGCCACTGCTTACCTTTTAATCTATTTTCCCAGTCCACTTTAGCCAACTCTGCTTTGTAAAGACCTTTGTAATTGTCTTTAAGTTCAGGACACTAGTTTGAGACCTAGCTTTCTCCCCCCGCCCCCCCCCCCCAAAACTGAATTTGAAATTCTACCATGCTATGATCACTCTTCCCAAGAGGATCCTTTAGTATGAGATCATTAATTAATTAATCCAGACTCATTACCAGATCTAAAATAGTCTGCTCCCTGGTTAGTTCCACAATGTATTCTAAGAAACCATCCCGAATTCTATGAACTCTTTTTCAAGGCTACCTTTGTCAATTTGATTTGTCCAATCAATACGAAGATTAAAATTCCCCATGATTATTGCCGTACCGTTCTTGCAAGCCTCCATTATTTCTTGATATAGTGTGGCTACTGTTAGGGGGCTAATAGAAGGGTAGCGGGAAAGACTTGGATTTATATAACGCCTTTCATGACCACCGCACGTCCCAAAGCATTTTACAGACAATTAAGTACTTTTGGAGTGTAATCACTGTTGCAATGTAGGGAACACGGCAGCCAATTTGCACACAAGCAAGTTCCCACAAACAGCAGTGTGATAATGCCCAGATAACTTTTTAAATGTTTGATTGAGGGATAAATATTGGCCAGGACACCAGGGATAACTCCCCTGCTCTTCGAAATGGGATCTTTTACATCCACCTGAGAGAGCAGACGGGGCCTCGGTTTAACGTCTCATCTGAAAGACAACACCTCCGATAATGCAGCACTCCCCTGGAGTGTCAGCCTAGACTGTACTTCCTTTCTAGTTGTGATCTGGTGTTTGACAGTGTGCAGAAGTGCCTTACTGCACAGCTATGCTCTGCAGCACTTCAGGATGGAGGGTCGATGAGTTCTAGTAACAACTCACGTAGGTGTTGTGTTCAGATTGCGTGACTGAGGCCTTGGACGAGCAGGAATTGGAGGCCATGGCAAAACATGAGACGAAAGAAGACCGGATCTTCGCTCATTTCAAGAGGAGGATAGCACTGGCACCCGATCAGGTACATGACACGCCTGGGGGATGTGGTGGGGTAGGTAACCATCCTTAAAGGTTATGTGAACCATTTGGTTTTCTATGATAATCAGTTTTCATTGTGCATGCTGTTTTTCCTGTGACAGCCCACAAATTACCAATTTATTAAAATCAATTTCACAACTTGCCCTCATGGGATTTGAACTCATGACCTCTGGATTGCGAGTACAGAATCACTAGGTTCCTGTTCCTTGAATAATTTCACCGATCCTGACCAACCAATCCTGCAACCAGTAACTACTAAGCATGAAGGGTGAGTGGATTATCTGTTTCCCCATCTCGGTGATTAGTTGAATATTCACCACTGCCACGAAGTCAATAATTTGAATTATGCCATGTTTATGTGCACTAGCAATAGAATTAACTGACTTCTCCTATAATATGGGTGACAGATGACCTGTAACATTGTCAAAATTACTTCCAGGCTAAAAGTAACTACCGACTTTTATGATGCATGTGATGTTAGGATTTCGATGGATTTTGGGGGGGGGGAGGGGGGGGGGAAAGGGGGAGAGAAAGAGGAGAAAGGTGAGGAAGAGGTAGGTCATGCCTAACAAACCTGATTGAATTTTTTGAACAAAGTAGTGGACAGGGGATTGTCTATGGATGTTATTGATATGGATATCCGGAAGGCATTTGATGAAACCCACGGAATTGAGGGCAAATTATTGACCTGGTTAGGAAAGTGGCTGAGCAGTAGGAGACACAATAGGGATAATGGGTACGTACTCAAATTGCCAGGATGTGACCAGTGGTTTCCTGCATGATCTGTGTTGGGGCCTCAACTCTTCGCAATATTTATTAAGGACTTAGATGATGGCATAGAAAGTCATATCCAAATTTGCTGATGACAAAGATAGGGGGCAGTATAAATGAAAACATTACATTATAAAGGGATGTTGACAGATTGTGGCAAATGGATTTCAATGCAAGGTCATCCACTTTGGACCTAAAAAAACCCAGTACTTTCTAAATGGTGAAAAGCCAAAAACAGTGGGAGTCCAAAGAGACTTGATGTTGAGGTACATAGATCATTAAAAATGTCATGAACAGGTACAGAACATAATAAAAACAAGGCTAAGGGGATGCTGGCCTTTATATCTAGAGTACAAGGGGGTAGAAGTTATGCTGCAGCTGTACAAAACCCTGGTTAGACCACACCTGGAATACTGTGAGCAATTCTGGGCACCACACTACAGGAAGGATATATTGGCCTTGGAAGAAGTGGGTTTACCAGAATGATACCTGGACTTCAAGGGTTAAATTACGAGGAGAGATTACACAAATTAAGGTTATATTCCCTCGAATTTAGAAGGTTAAGGGATGATCTGATCAAAGTTTTCAGCATATTAAGGGGAACAGTTAGGGTAGACAGAAACTATTTCCACTGGTTGGGAATTCCAAGACAAGGGGGCATAGTCTAAAAATTAGGAAACACTTCTATGCACAAAGGGTGGTAGAAGTTTGGAACTTGGAATTGCAAATGTTACACCCCTGAAGGATAAACCAGCAACTATAGGCCAGTCAGTTTAACCTCGGTAGTGGGAAAGCTTTTAGAAACATTAATCAGGGACAAAATTGTCACTTGGACAAGTGTGAATTAATCAAGGAAAGCCAGCACAGATTTGTTAAAGGCAAATCATGTTTAACTAACGATGAGTTTTTTTGATGAGGGCAGTATGGTTGATGTGGTGTATATGGACTTCCAAAAGGTGTTTGATAATAGGCTTGCCAACAAAATTGAAGCCTATGGAATAAAATGGATAGTGGCAGGATGGTCACGAAATTGGCTAAGTGACAGGAAACAGTAGTGGTGAACGATTGTTTTTCAGACTGGAGGAAGGTATACAGTGGTGTTCCCCAGGGGTCAATAGTAGGACCACTGCTTTTCTTGATGTGGATCAGCGACATGTACTTGGGTGTACAGGGCACTATTTCAAAATTTGCAGACAACACACACAAACATGGAAGTATAGTGAACAGTGAGGAGGAGAGTGATAGACTTCAAGGGGACATAGACAGGCTGGTGGAATTGGCAGACACATGGCAGATGAAATTTTACACAGAAAAGTGCGAAGTGATGCATTTTGGTAGGAAGAATGAGATGCAATATGAACTAGAGGGTACAATCCAAAAGGGGGTGCATGAACATAGAGACCTGAGGGTGTATGTGCACAAATGTTGAAGGTGACAGGGCAGGTTGAGAAAGCAGTTAAAAAAGCATATGGGATCCTGGGCTTCATAAATAGTCAAGAGTACAAACGCAAGGAAATTATGATGAACCTTTATAAAACGCTGGTTCAGCCTCAACTGGAGTATTGTCCAATTCTGGGCACCGCACTTTAGAAAGGGCGCAGAAAAGATTTAGGAGAATGATTCCTGGGATGAGACTTCAGTTATGTGGATAGACTAGAGAAGCTGGGTTTGTTCTCAGAGCAGAGAAGGTTGAGAGGAGATTTAAAGAGGTGTTCAAAATCATGAAGGATCTGGACAGAGTAGATAGAGAGAGAAACTGTTCCCATTGGCCAGAGGGTCAAGAACCAGAGGACACAGATTTACGGTGATTGGCAGAAGAACCAAAGGCGACATGAGGAAACACACTTTTTTTTTTTAAACGCAGCAAGTGGTTAGGATCTGGAATTCACTGTCTAAAAGAATGGTGAAGACAGACTCAATCATGGCTTTTAAAAGGGAATTGGTTAAGTACCTGAGCAAATAAATTTGCAGGGCTATGGGGAAAGGGCAGGGAAGTGGGACTAGCTGAAGTGCTCTTGCAGAGAGCCAGCATGGGCTGAATGGCTTCCTCCTGTGCTGTAACCATTCTATAATTCTATCTTCCGTAAATGGCAATTGATGCAAGATCAGTTCATTTTAAATCGGTGATTGATAGCATTGTGTTAATTAAAGGATATGGCCCAAAGATTATGCAGTTAGATCAGCCATGATCTCATTGAATGGCCTACTCCTGTTCCTGTGTTCCTCTGAGCAAGGTGGAGAGGTCTTTATGGCAATTGAACAGCACAGAAGGGGTATTCAGCCCGTCATGTCTGAAATAGCTATCCAATAAGTCCCACTCCCCTGCTTTTTCCCCAAATAATGGTCACCATTTATTGCTGGTTCAAAATAAATAGAATATTTCATTTAGATTTTGGTAATTGCTTTTGGAATGTCACGGTGCTTCAAATGTTATCCTTATTTCTTACTGCAGAATTGATGTTTAGTCGTGCTTGACTAACTTGATTGAATTTTTCGAGGAGGTACCAGAGGGCAGTGCGTATGACATGCAAATGAATTTTAGCAAAGCTTTTGATAAGTTCCCACATGGCTGACTGGTCACAAAAGTAATAGCCCATGGGATCCAAAATTGGCTCAGAGGCAGGAAGCAAAGGGTAATGGTTGATGGGTGTTTTTGTGACTGGAAGGCTGTATCCAGTGGGGTTGCGCAGGGCTCAGTGCTGGGACCCTTGCTTTTTGTGATATATCAATGACTTGGACTTGAATGTTGGGGGTATGATTAAGAAGTTTGCAGATGACACTCAAATAGGCTGCGTGGTTGATAATTAAGAAGAAAGCTGCGGACTGCAGGAAGATTAACTGGTCAGGTGGGCAGAACAGTGGAAAATGGAATTCAATCCGGATAAATGTGATGTAATACAAGGCAAGGGATTACACATTAAATGGTACAACACTGAAGTGTAGAGGAATCAAGGGACCTTGGAGTGCAGGTCCACAGATCCCTGAAGGTAGAAGACGGTTAAGAAGACATATGGAATACTTGTCTTTATTAGTCGAAGCATGGAATACAAGAGCAAGGAGATTATGCTTGAACTGTATAAAACACTGGTTAGCAACAGCTGGAGTACTGCGTGCAGTACTGGGCACCGCATTACAGAAAAGATGTAAATCTCCTCTGCACCCTTTCCAGTGCAATCACAAGAATGTTGCTTGGATTGGAGAATTTTGGCTATGAGGAAAGATTGGAGATACTGGGTCTGTTTTCTTTGGAATAGAGGAGGCTAAGGGGAGACCCGATTGAGGTGTATAAAATTATGAGGGGCCTGGATAGAGTGGATCAGAAGGACCTGTTTCCTTTGGCAAAGGGGTCAACAACCAGTGGGCATAGATATAAAGTAATTGGAGGGAGTTATAGAGGAGATGAGGGGAAATGTTTTCACCCAGAGGGTGGTGGGGGTCTGGGACTCACTGCCTGAAAGGGTGGTAGAGGCAGAAAACCTCACCACATATAAAAAGTACTTGGATGTGCACTTAAAGTGCCGTAACCTACAGGGCTACGGACCAAGAGCTGGAAAGTGGGATTAGGCTGGATAGCTCTTGGTCGGCCGAAATGGCCTTCCGTGCTGTAAATTTCTATGAAATGGCATTTGCTCCAACATCTGTAAGTAGCTGTTCAGTAAATGTTAGGTTTGATATGAAGCTTTGTGTAGTGTGTGTGTGTGTATTCTGTACTCTCTCTACGGTTCTTCTTGTAGGTGCTGCGTTACTGCAGAGGAGGAAGCCCATTGTGGGTGTCTGGGGAGAACATTCCCTTGGATATAGATATTCCCAACTGCTCCTGTGGGGCCATGCGTGAATTTGAATTTCAGGTATGAATTATTCTCAGTTTAACTATAACTATAGCTGGATCAGAGTGCACAAGTTAATGGCCAACAAGTCAGTTGCAGCTCATTAAAGGCTCAGGAGTTTGTCTCTTGTACATCACAAGGATATAATGAAGGTTCTGCTCCAGAGAAAATTGTTACGGTTTATATTTTAAAACTAATTTTGTGCTCGTACCAAATAGACAGACTTGTGGCTTACGGTCTAATCTAGTCAGTAATAGTTTTTTGGGATGGTGATTTCACACAACTCAAACTCTATGCCCCAAACATGATTAATTTCTCATTGCCTTGCATACTATACAATCAAGCTTAACTAAACAATAAGGAGATATTGATTATAAGCTATATATAATGTTTCCTTTTATACAGGATTATTGCTGAACAGGGAATTTGTATCAGAAAAGGAGATATGCCTAATTTAAGTTTGCAGCATCTGTATGGCTAAAATCTACTAGAGGAAAAACTACAAAAAGCTTTATTGTGGATTGTTTGATCCAGTTGAATATTTGACGATGACCAAGTGGTTTTTATTTCAGGTGATGCCACAGTTGCTTAACCAACTGAAAGTGGATCGCCTTGGAGAGAGTTTGGACTGGGGAACACTTGTTGTGTACACCTGTGAACAAAGCTGTGACCATGGCAACGAGTACAGTCCAGAATTTCTCTGGAAACAGGATTTCTCTGCAGATCAGCTATAATTGTTCAAAAGGATTGACAAATGTTACAGCAATACCACAATTTTCAGACAGAAAATAGTTACTGCTGATTGGGGAGAGAGCTGGTATGGTGGAAGTGATCTCACTGGCCTTTTGCCCACATCTTACAATTTTATACTACAAGTTCTTTTCGCAATTCCTGCTGATTGAAATGTAAATATTCGATCCAAAGGGAACATTATTATCCTTTTAAGATCAATGAAGTTGACATTTACTATCTTGTAAAAAGCTGTGTTGAGAAAGGAAATTGTAAGATACTGTACAGACAAATAAATAAGTAACGTACTAATACAATTTGCTATGTCTTTTTAACCTCCGGTATTGTTGTTTTACGGGGATGTAGAGCGAGAAAGAAAACTACATTTTAAGTGGAGGGAACAGCCCTGTGCTTGGGGAAGGACGATAGGTCACAAGCTGCTCCCCCCGGAATGGACACTGGAGTGCAGTAGCAATGTGTCAAACAAAGATCAGCACTTTCAGGAGAGTAGCAGAGAACATTGTTGGGAAACAGAAAGGGCAATTACTTATCCACACATTACAGGTTATTCCCATTTATAGGGCATCTTTGTGAGCAGAGGGAAAGTTTTTTTGGTTAGAGTTTCTGCATGAAGTTGTGCACACAGGGCTGGTTACACCATACCAGAATCTGTGTCAAATCACCTACTGGTCAGCCAGGAAGCAGACAGTTCACTTAATTACTTTTATTGGAAACACAAGTTAATTCAGAACATTTTTATACAAAAGTTTAAACATTGCAGGTGGTGTATCTGAACTGCTGAGTGAAGGATCTTGAAAGGCAGCAGAATATGGAGAAACACAAAGGGAATCAGGATTGTGCTTTTAAGTAATGTTCGTAGTTTGCTTGCAGGAGGAATTCGAAGTATGAATTGGAGCTCAGGGTTACGAGATAATCTGACAGCAGCAAGTCTTTCACTTCTGGCAAATAGTATTTCAGCTGAACTTCTAAAGTGAAAGACATTTAAAAATAGTCAATGTAAGCACCAGTCACCTGACTACCAAGATCAATAAGTGGAGCAGGTGGGACGAGGAACAGTACTGCATCTCCTCCCCGTCATTCAGGACCCTGGCTAATTCGGTCAGTGCGTCATTAGAAAATTCAGTCATGGATTCAAGCCCCATTCGGGACACCTAATCCATACACACTCCTGTGTGGAAAGGGTGAGAAGGAATGTGCTCACATGTACTGTTTTATAATTCAGAGAGATTAATAAATAGTTAGGCAGGATCCTCAATAAAGCACACTGAGGAAAACAGGTCAAAGATCAGCATACGATCCAGCATTTTGCACCAGGCAACACTCACCTTCATCCATGAGCTTTACGATGACCTTTATCAGTATGGTCCCCTTCGCAGCTTCAACGGGATCATCCTTTGCGTCGAAAGACCAACTGAACAAACATAAGCGGAACATTCTCCAGTGAGTTTTTGTTTGAGTTCAGGAATCCCGCAGCATAGGCACCGATTGGCAAAGGGAATAAGTGGCCTGGTCCAACAGCCAGTGTGGGGACAATTGACCCCCTCACACCCATGAGGGACAGGTACAACCAGAGAGAGTCCAGTTTGTGCAAACTTAGCACATGTGTAAATCTATAAAAAAGTTGCATTTGAACCCTCTCTTTTCCCCCCTCCCCCACAATATATCACTTGGGGCAAGAAAGTCAGGTGCTACATTCCTTGACGGTCAGTTTCACGGAGAATGGGGCAACTTGCAGTAAAACCAACAGCCATGAAACAGGTGACTGGGACATTAAAGGTGCTATATAAATACAAGTTGTTGGTGGGGGAGGGAAGAGTGAGCAAGGTTATAAGATCAAAACTGGAAGACTAATATCCGCTTAAATTTAAAAGGCTTTTGTTGTATAATCTGATGCAAGGGTGGCTTTACACAACAGTGCAGGTGATGTTAGTTGTTATACTTGTGAATAGATAACCTTTCGTGTGTGTGTGTGTGTGTGTGTGTGTGTGGGGGGGGGGGGGGTAGGATAGAGAATCCAAACTGCACATACTCATCTCTTTGAATAGCTCGGCAGAAGATTTCCAGTTTCAGTGCATCGATGTCAATATCAGCGTTGCAATCCTCTTCCTTTAGAGCAACAGATAAAAAAACACTCAGCCTCCAAAATAATTTAACCAGAGACCGTTGTGAACTTGACTGGCCGCACGGTGCTGTGCTGGTGTTCATCCTCCACACCAGCAGTATCCTAATTTCATGTGCTAGCCCTATTCCAGTTTCTGCCTCGGGCACTAACTCAAGTACTGCATTTCATGGACTCATAACCCTAGTGTTAAGACACGGAGCAATATAAACTTATTTTAAGTCTCAATACATTTAATGTTATATCTCTACACCCTTCAACTGCTAGAATCAGTCTGTTTCTATTTACCCAGTCATTATTATTATAAACACCATTATTAAATTATCTTGCAATCAAAGACAACTTGAACTGAGGAAAATCATAGTTTGCTAAGTTTTCAACTTTCTAAAAGCACAGAATGTAAAACGGTGGTACATTAATGAGCAAGGACTTCTCCATTGGTAGGAGATGGGCACTGTGGCCAGGACTTGCCTCAGGACCCACAGTGTCGAGCAAAGAGGAAGCACATCCTCAGAGGGGGAAACAAACAGAGGGCAAGTTATCTGGTGCTGGGAATCATGAAACAAACTATGGGGAAAGTAGGAAGAGGTACAGATTGTATTCTACAGCATTACGATTGAGTACTGCTTCAAAAGAGGACTTTCAACTCATCAATGTCTGTAGTGTATGGGGATTACAGAACAAGGTGAGCAGCTGCAGGTTTGCATCAATTCAGGAAATCGCGGCCTTGTTTTCTCCCCTAAAGACACCCACACATAGTGTTGCAGTTCCCTGAGCACAGCCTCCCCTCTTCCCTATTACCTCAGTGACCATTCTTCACAAAAGTCTACACAGTAAACATGAGTACGGGGCCACCAGATCCTGCTCAGGCCTAAAAACTGAAATCAACTGTAAAGACAACCTAACTTGAACATGAGGCGTTTTGTTTTGTTGCAGTGAAACTTTTTTTTAATAAAGAGTTTCAATAAACCTAAGATGCATTTATGAAAAGCTATGAGGTCATGGCAAAGGACGAGTGAGATTCTGGGTAATGATTGGGTGAGCTCCAGGCAGCCCCAACCTCGATCACCTCAGAAGGGAATTTTAGACAGGTTTCCTCAATTGGCTGTGCGATTTCCCAGTGTCTGTCCCGGAAGTGGGAGGGAGAGACACAGGCGAGTTCAGTAAAGAAGTGGGGCAAATGCCTATGGACCTGATGCCTTTTCTGGTTCAGAGTGCATAACAAAATATTTTTGTGGTAGTATTACAAAAAACAGATACAATCAGCTACAAGGAAATACAGAATCTTTGTATCCAGAACACTAAGTTTAATTAGGGCAAAATCGGCTAAATAATTCTGGAAAGGACAAAACAAAATAAATGCTTACAGCTAACATTTTGGAATTAATCATCTTTTGGAAAGAGCAATTATCAGATTTAACCCTAAAATATAGAGCAAATATTACATTGTGAAATATCAACGAACGCTCATTATGGGCCCAAGTTTCCCCCCCCAAGGTTAGAACTGCACATCTCCGTGTGGTGTGCCGACTTTTTAAGAACAGAAACGGCACCTATTATTTACCTTGGTATTCTCTCCTCTGTCCGGTCGATCCAGGCCCTTGGTGCAGCACAGCAGAACACGCGGCGGGCGGAGCCAGGTCCCGGCGCTGAAAACAGTGCCAGGACCTCTGCACATGCACACTAGCTCCTCGCCCCCGAGGCTGCGTGGGAGGAGCCCGAAGCACACTGCCCCCAAGCCCTGGCCGAATGGGCTCACCGGGGCGGCGAAGATCTGACTCGGGCCTCCCTCCCTCCCGTTCGGCTCCTTTTGCCCCCTCCTCCCTTCCTCCAGTTCAGTCGTTCCTCCTCCCTCCTCCCCCTCGGCGGGGCTTGCCCACCATCTTGCTGGGGGTGGACCTCACCCAAAGTCTTCCTCTCGTCGGCGGGGCCCGTTCAGCCTCCCCATCTCCCCCCCCCGCCTTCCTCCCTTCTCTTTTTCCTCCCTCCCCCTCCTCTCCCTTTCCCCTCTCCAACCCTCCCTGTCCTCCTCCCACCTCTCCCTCTTCCTCCCCCCCTCTATCCTCCTCCCCCCTGCTCATCAGAAACACAGACACTGGCAGAGAGAAAGAGACAGACACTGGGGGGGGGGGGGGGTCCGTCCGAGCACGCTGTTGGAGGGCTCCCGGTGCTGCAGTCGGTGAGTAGAAACTTAATTTTTTATTGATTTATCATTTATTGATTTATCATTTATTATTGATGATGGCTCTTTATTTGTAAAAGTGAAGTGTTTAATGTTTGTAAACTCTTGCGCCCCCCCACTTACTCCATTCTAAGTTATTTTGGAGTAAGTTTTCGCTGCCTAAACTTGCAAAACAGGTGTAAGTGGCCGGACACGCCCCCTTTTGGAAAAAAAAAAAATCGGTTCTAAAATGGAACTAATCTAACTGACTAGAACTGGAGCAAACTAAATGCCGAGAATTGTAATTTCTAAGATGCTCCATTCTAAACTATTTGCTCAAAAAAAATAGGAGCAACTCAGGCCGAAACTTGAGCCCAAAGTTTCTACTCAGTTGCAACACTTGTGATTTGGTGTTGGCGTGCAAGGAAGTTTCAGTTCCAGTAATTGGAGTTTCCCCCGTACCTTCTCAACAAAGTTCAGTAGATCAAGCGCCTTCTTGAAATCGTATTCATTCGCGCTCCTGTTGTCATCACTGATGTAAAGCTGCAGAAATTGGATATTAATCTGAATTAATTACCGTTGAATTGCAAATTCTACCCAGGTGAAATGGAGGAGTATCGGCTTGGCTCAGTGGAAGCATTCTCACCCGAGTCAGCAAGTCATGTGTTCAAGCCCCAATCCAGGGCAGTACTGAGGGAGCACTGCTCTGTCGGAGGGGCAGTACTGAGGGAGCGCTGCACTGTCGGTGGGGCAGTACTGAGGGAGCGCTGCACTGTCGGAGGGGCAGTACTGAGGGAGCGCTGCACTGTCGGAGGGGCAGTACTGAGGGAGCGCTGCACTGTCGGAGGGGCAGTACTGAGGGAGCGCTGCACTGTCGGAGGGGTCTGTCAGATAAACGTTAAACAGTGGCTCTGTTCAGGCGGATACAAAAGATCCCACGGCAGGGAACTCTCCCAATGTCCTGGCCAACATTGCGCCAATAACCAACACCATGATAAACAGATTATTCTGGTCATTTGTCTCATTTACTGTTTGTGAGACCTTGTGCACAGATTCACTAATGAAACAGGGACTGCGCTTCAAAGTGCTTCATTGATTGTGAGGAGCTTTGGGACATCCTGAGGACCTTGATAAGTTCACATTCTTTCTCGCAGACAGACAAAACCTAACTGCAACCCCCAGCTGTTTTTATTCAAATTTAATTAACAGTGCATTCTATCTGTATTTAAACTTTATGTTACAAAGCATTCCATGCAATCCCCTGCATAAAAATAAAGATCTTTCTCCTAGTATCTTTCCTCACTACCAATTGATGACTCCCTGTCACTGACTCTGCAACCAGAAGAAATGATCTTTCCCTATACACGCGAGCAAAAACCGTAACATTTAAAAAATCTCTATTTATTCTCCTCTTACCTTTCTCAGCTCCAGTTCAAATAGTCCCAGTATCCATGTCACTCCCCATAACTAGTTTCCTATCCTCGTCACACTGCGCTATCTCCATAGTTTTAATGTCCTTTCTATAATTCCTTATGACATGTTACATATTCATGATTTTGGACATTTGTAGCAGTGTCACAGCCTCATGTACAAGCTGTCCACTGTACTTACACTAATCAGTTGTGAAGCAGCTAACACAGGCATGGTGTCTATGTTGAGCTGTTTCTTATCCAGCAACTCCATTGGCAGGGTCTCCTGGTGAAGAAGGTATCGCTCTTGCGCAGTCAGCTCTATAATAAAATGAGCACAATAAACTCTGCTTTAGAAAGAGGTGCAAGGCATCGGGAACATGAAAAGCTTTGTCAAACACCAATAACCAGCATCACTGCTGTGACCCAGACGCGATCTGCTTTTTGCAGCTTTATATTAGTGATAAATGTTTGTGCTGCAGAGGGTGAGCAGTCAGTTCTGGGCAATGAAACATTTCTAATTTTACTCTGTTAATGTCAAACAGTCCCAGATCAGGTGTAGCACAGTAAATATTTGCATTGCTACTTCAGACCCTACATTCAGCACGGCTTCATTCATTGACACCCTCATATACTTCCAGCCATGTTAGCGGGAGGGCCAGGGCGAGGAAACTAAAGCCATAGAAACTTGCAGCGCAGAAGGGGGCCATTCGGCCATTGTTGGCTCTAAGAGAGCTGTTCAATTTAGTCCCCACACCACAGCCTTTTCCCCCATAAACTTGCTAATTAGTCCTCCAAGTACACGTCCAATTGCCTTTTAAAAGTTCCTATGCAATCTGCTTCCATCACCCTTTCAATTGGTGCACTCCAGATCTTAACAAGCATCTGTGTGAAGACATTCCTCCTCATGCAGTAAGTTGGAATAGGAAAAGGAGAACTCCCCTAATGACAGTGAGTAACACCAACTCACATGGTACAAAGTCAAGGACCAGAAAGGCACAGATTTGACTCCCAGTTTAGACGGAGTTATTTGATCCCAGCAAAGATCTTACAGTGGGCTCCTGTATCCCAATAGGGTGGGAATGGGGGACTGCACCGAGAGAGAGAGAGAGAGACTGTACCCTGAGAGCGAGCGAGAGATTGTACCCCGAGTGAGAGAGAGAGAGAGAGAGAGAGACACAGAGACTGTGCCCCGAGAGAGAGGGGGGCTGCACCGAGAGAGAGAGAGGAAGGTGGGGTCGGTCTCAGCGATGGTTTCCGTTCCAGATTTGGTGTGTACATCCCGCTGGGCCCTCCGGATTGGAGAGTCCGCCCTTGGGACCCGAAGCTGCGTGGAGATGGCAAATGCAGCAAAGAGCTTGACCCTTGGCTACGAGAAACTCTGGTGTCTGCGAGAAACCACCACAAATCAACGGGAGAATGACAAAACAAGACAGGAATATTTAAGGGACATTTACCCTCCATCCTCTCTTGCAGAAGGTCCTCAGGGAGATCGGAAGCACACGCAGACAGTTTACTGAGGCTCAGGAGAGTTTTCTTCTTTGCAAAATATCGTGTCTCCAGGTTTGCCAGATTGAGTAATGTCCCGTGAGCCTGCAACAAGTGAAAATGATTCAGACTCTGGTACATGCAAGTGTGGACTGAATAATGGGCCGCAAACAACTCCAGCGTCAAAAGCAAAATGAAAGTTTGTTTTTAAATAGTCTTGTGTCGTTTCCTTCCCAATTCCCCCTTGGTTTTCCTCAAGACCATGAAATAGCCATGGCCAAGCGTGTAGACAAATCCAGAGCTACTCTCAGCCACTTGGTCGAGGTGCTGATTAGCAGCCTGGGGATAGTGCATTGGTGTCAAACAGAAATTGCTGGAAAAATACGGCGGGTCTATCAGCATCTGGAAAGAGCAAAGCTGGTTAACATTTTGGGCGTAAAACCTCACCATGCTCTCAGCCAGCACCGCGCAGCCCCATAACTTACACCAGCGAGAAGGACACAGCCCACAAGATCAGGCTAACACCTACAAGACACAGCTGCTGGTTAATATCCTGGAACCCTCCCCTCCCCAGCACCATCGAAGAGCGTTATCACATGACCCAGCACCACCATCTCAGGGCAACTAGAGACGGAAAATAAATGCCAAGCTTGCCAGCGACACCCACACCCTAAGAAAAAATAACCTGAGGGTCCCAATGAAGGATTTACACCTAAAATATTAACTTTTTCTGTTTCGGCCCCTATTCCCAGGCTTTACAGATTTTTCTTTCTAATTCTAAGATATCACATTAGTACATCTAAACAATGCAAGCTTCAAAATTAGAGAGCCACAAGACAAAACGAAATCCGGTACCTTTTCAAAGTTCTGCACGTTGATTTCATGAAGCCAGCTGAGGTGTTCGTGAGCCTGCAGGAAGCTGGCCAGCTGTGCATGCTGGGACACTGGCGGTGACAGAAGTTTCCCCCTTTTGCCCTTTTCCATGTACCAGCGGAACAGGAAGTCGGAAAAGTTCTGTTAAATAAAACAAGTGTTTGGATCAGTCTTTCCCCTTCTCGAGTAACCGATCTGGCTCGTATCGAACACAAGCAGGTTTTGGTTTTAAAGAAAATCTGTGACAGCCGTGGCTCAGTGGGTAGCACTCTCACCTCAGAGGCAAAAGATAGTGGGTTCAAGCCCCACGCCAAAGCCTTGAGCACATAATCGAGGCTAAGACTGCAGTGCTGCACTGTTGGAGCTGCCATCTTTTGGATGAGACATTAAACATAGGCCCCCTATGCCCAGCACTATTCAAAAAGTAGGAGAGTTCTCCCTGGTGTCCTGGCCAATATTTATCCCTCAACCAACATCACAAAAACAGATTATCTGTTCATGTATTTTACTGCTGTTTGTGGGAGTTTGCTGTGCGTAAATTGGCTGCTGCTTTTCCTACATTTACAACAGTGATTGCACTTCAAAAGTACTTTTGTTGACTGTAAAGTGCTTTGAGATGTCCTGAGGTCATGAAAGGAGCTATAGAAATGCAAGTTATTCCTTTATAGCAAAGTTACGAGTTTTGTTTTTAAAATATACAACTTAGAGGGTTGTATCTATGGAATTCTCTGCCCCAGAGAGCTGTGGAGGCTGAGTGATTGAATATATGTAAGGCGAAGATACAGATTTTTGAGTGATAAGGGAATAAAGGTTTATGGAGAGCGGGGAGGGACGTGGAGCCGAGTCCATGATCAGATCAGCCATGATCTTATTGAATGGCGGAGCAGGCTCGAGGAGCCAGGTGGCCTACTATTGTTTTTCTATTTCTTATGCTCTTAAAGAAATGTTGATGTTTCAAGAGGGCACAAATCAGAAACCAATCTATATGGACCATAATTCTATAGAACAGGAACACTGGTAGAAAGGTCCAACCTGATCTGCAAACTGGTTCAGGTAGCGCTGTAGCCTGGTCTGGTTGTCAGTCTGTTCACACAGTTGTATCAGGATGTCGAAGTCACAGTATTTCTCTGCCAGTGAAGCAGTCAACTGGTGCTGCCCAAGAGAAACTAAAAGCATAAACATTAAGGTCACACATTTTTCAAACAGTCTCCAAGCCCCGCATATCACATTTCTTCAAAATCTACCGCACAAGTCACACTTTCTCACAGGATACCACCTGAAAATGTGGGGCTGTGAATTGGGGAGAGCCATGGTTTGATAGAGTAGTCAGCCTCCGGTTAACTTGGCGCCCCTATTTCAGGGTTGGAGGGAAACTGCAAGGGTTAAATTAACAGCCAGTCGAGGTCTAAGACAATTACTTTGGAATTTGGGGGAGTGGGAGCCTCACTGATTACGGTATTCCCGTAACTGAAAAATTAAGCAACTGACCTTTATAAGGAAGTAATTCACACCCACCTTTTTGCCGCTCATATAAGTAGGGAAAATAAAGTTTACTGACTGAAGGGAATAAGATACTGAAATATTCTGTTTTCAATCGAAGGAGCTGAAGACACAAGAACATAGAAATAGGAGCAGGAGTAGGCCATATGGCCCCTTGAGCCTGCTCCGCCATTCGATAAGATCGTGGCTGATCTGATCCTGGCCTCAACTCCACTTCCCCGCCCGCTTGCCATAACCCTTATCGCTCAAAAATCTGTCTATCTCCACCTTAAATACAGGACTGGACAGGTTAGATGCAGGAAGAATGTTCCTAATGTTGGGAAAGTCCAGAACCAGGGGACACAGTCTTAGGATAAGGGGTAGGCCATTTAGGACAGGGATGAGGAGAAACTTCTTCACTCAAAGAGTTGTTAACCTGTGGAATTCCCTGCCGCAGAGAGTTGTTGATGCCAGTTCGTTGGATATATTCAAGAGGGAGTTAGATATGGCCCTTACGGCTAAAGGGATCAAGGGGTATGGAGAGAACGGAGGAAAGGGGTACTGAGGGAATGATCAGCCATGATCTTATTGAATGGTGGTGCAGGCTCAAAGGGCCGAATGGCCTACTCCTGCACCTATTTGCTATGTTTCAATGACCCAGCCACCACAGCTTTCTGAGGTAGAAAATTCCAAAGATTCACAACCCTCAGAGAAGAAATACCTCCTGATTTCTGTGTTAAATGGGTGACCCCTTATTCTGAAACTATGTCCCTAGTTCTAGATTTCCCCAAAAGGGGAAACAGCCTCTCTGCATATACCCTGTCAAGCCCAACCTGCTCAACCTTTCTTCATATGACAACCCCTTCATCTCAGGAATCAACCTCATGAACCTGCTCTGAACTGCCTCCAGTGCAAGTATATCCTTCCTTAAATAAGCAGACCAAAACTGTACGCAGTACGCAGTAATATCTGTACATTTTTCGAATCTAAAAATCTTAAGCATTGAAAATAATTCATCCTGCAACAGTCACTGACCATTTCACAAAGATCATTCTTTCAGTGCATCATATTGTGACAACATATTCAATGTTCATTGCAGATAGTTGAGAAGACTGTAGTCTTGTTGCAATCTTATTTCATACAGGAAGGGGTCTTACCAACACCCTTTACAGTTGTAGCAGGATTTCCCTACTTTTATACTCCATCCCCCTTGCTATAAAGGCCAACATACCATCTGCCTTCCTAACTACTTGCTGTACCTGCATGCTAACTTTGTGTTTCATGTACAAGGACCTCCAGATCCCTCTGTACCACAGCATTTTGTAATCTCTCCCCATTTAAATAATAATTTGGTATTTTTCCTACCAAAGTAGATAATTTCACATTTTCCCACATTATACTCCATTTGCCAAATTTTTGCCCACACATTTAGCCTATCTATATCCCTTTGTAGATTCTTTGCATTCTCTTCACAACTTACTTTCCCATCCATCTTTGTATCATCAGCAAGTTTGGTTACATTACACTCGGTCCCTTCATCCAAGTCATTAATATAAATTGTAAATAGTTGAGGCTCCAGCACTGATCCCTGTGGCACCCCACTACTTCTAGTTTGCCAACCTGCAAATGACCCATTTATGCTGACTCTCTGCTTTCTGTTAGCCAATCCTCTATCCATGCTAATATATAACCCCCAACCCCATGAGCTCTTATCTTGTGCAATAACCTTTTATATGGCACCTTACTGAATGCTTTCTGGAAATCCAAATAGACTACATCGACTGGTTCCCCTTTACCCACCCTGCTCGTTGCATCCTCAAAAAACTCCATCAAATTTGTCAAACATGATTTCCCTTTCAGAAAACCATGCTGACTCTGCTTGATTGAATCATGCTTTTCCAAATATCCTGCTACGGCTTCCTTAATGATGGACTCCAACATTTTCCCAATGACTGATGTTAGGCTAACTGGTCTATAGTTTCCTGCTTTCTGTCTATCTCTTTTCTTAAGTAGGGGCGTTACATTTGTAGTTTTCTAGTCCACTGGGACCTTTCCAGAAAACAGGGAATTTTGGTAGATTACAACCAATGCATCCACTATCTCTGCAGTCACCTCTTTTAAGACCCTAGAATGCAGGCCATCAGGTCCACGGGAGCTGTGGAGTTTGAAGAGTGTAGAGTTCTACTCTATAAGCTTAGAGAGAAATGTTGAAAAAGTGGATTGTAGTACATACGCAATTGTGATAGAAGATGTGAGCGTTTCTGAGTGTACTCCAAGTCCAGTTTATTGTATCTTTCCTGCTGAGTAGGTTTGTCCACTGATTTAAGTTGACATACGTAGCCATCCAGATAGAAATCGAGCAGGGCCACCAGTTGCTCCAGAAGGGTATTACGTAAAACGGTGTCGACTTGTGGGTGCACCTTGTTCAGAACAATATCGGTCTGCCGTACAATCACATTCCTCACACCAGTTGGACCACTGGATGCTTTAAAGAGGAAACAAAGAGGAAGATTACCGAAATTAGTGAGATGATGAATGCCTGAAATGCAAATTGTGTCACAATTCATTTATAAACTGAGTTATAAGCAATTGCAGAATTCCAAACACTGGTTCCACATATTAGATTCATTCTCTGCAGAGTAACTAAAGTTCATAGAATGATGCAGCCCAGGAGACCATTCAGCCCATCGTGCCTGTGCTGGGCTCAGATATCCAATTAATCCCACTCCCCTGCTCTTTCCCATAGCCCTGCACATTTTTCAGTTTCAAGTAATTATCCAATTTCTATTTGAAAGTTCTATTGAATCTGCTTCCACCACCCTTTCAGGCAATGCATTCCAGATCATCATAACTCAGTGTAAAAAAATTTAACCTCATCTTCACTTATGTCAAATATCTTAAATCCAGCCCTCCTCCCCTACCTGATGTTCTACCTCTCTGCTGCTCCATACGCTTGCACATCACCAAGTTCCAGTGACTCCTATGTAACAAACTCCTGAACTCAATATTGACAGGTGACAAGTAGAGTTTGTTACTTTCACACAGTGGAAAAAAAGCAGAGGGAGGTTCAAAGTGGCAACTCAAGGCTCCCAGTGATATTCAAAAACTGCACAGGCAGAATCAGGAAGCAGCTCCCCTGCATTCTTTCCCCAAACCCTCCCAAAATGATTGTGCATAGGGAGGGAGAGAGCGAGGGAGGGAATGAGTGGGGGAAGCAGGGATGAAGATGGAATGTACTGAATGAGCCCACCTTGAGCGAATGGCTCGAGAAAGGTGCAGAACTCACAATCACCATCTCTAGTGTGAATTATGAACAACGCACCCTAGTTTCACAACACTACTTGATAAACAGACATATTGCACTTGGATAGTTATCGCCTGCCACAGCAAGCTTGAGCTCAGTTCTAGATTAGAAGCTGAGATTAACCATTCTATACTAAGAAAAGAAACAAATCTTCACCTATGGTTCCAACTACAGACTGCAGCAGAGCTCGCACAGCATCAGACACATTCCAAACCACTGAAACCCATTGAATCTGATTAAATCTAGACACTGCCCAATGATCCTATCAGCAACAGAGTCCTTCTCACCTGTCCAGGGAATGTACTCCGGCTCCTGTTCAGACTCTTCTTCTGACTTATAAAATGAACTTTTATTATGTCGATGGTGGACAGCTACATGCAACATATCCTGCACAACAATTAAGGAGAAAGTTACATCACCCTCTAGTGTGTCACCAGGCCTGATAGCTCCTACAGACAAGAGACAACTGGACCAGTGCTATACAGGCCCAACATACTTGTACACTTCCACTCCATTGTTCCTAACATTTTATTAGCTTATTTAATTGCTTCACGATAATTATCTGATGAGTTTACTGTCACTCCCAGAGCTCTGTGTACTGCAGCAAGAGGCGAGTTACAGTAAGCTGGTGAAGATTTGGCCTCTCGCCCTGGGCGTAGGCTCGTGCCCTTTGATTGATGCCTCTATGAACTCATTAGTATTCCAATGCACTGGGCCAATGTATTTGTCATGACAGAGTAGACTTCTAGCTCACTGAACCGGCAGAGCCAAGTCTTACACACTGTTCACAGATTAAATAGCTTGTTGGGATGAATTGTACTTCCTCAATCGGTTTGTAGATTATTAGCTTGAATTACTACCCATATTGGCTGCAGACAATAGGGGAAGAGAACAGCTTTCTCAACATCCCATTCATGAAGATGTAAACAGCCAGTCCTGTGGAGGCCTTTGGTGGTTCCTGGGTCACACTATGAACAAAGTTATGGCTCCAAGGGCACAAGCAACCAGCCCTCCAATACCTCACCTCAAGAGCAGGGACTTTAGTCGATCATCCCCCCACCTGTATTATCCAAACTATAGTCGGCAGCACTAGAACTGTCTTCAGTTAGTGTGAGGGGAGCAGGGTGTAAAACCAGGGCTCCTGATCACCAGTATAACAAATTGGTGCATTTGCTCAACATGCAGGCTCACAGATTAAAAACAACATACTCTGTTCAAAGGAAGGGGCAGGAACAACGGGAATAGTTAAAACAAGATCTTATATTGGTCTTCCTCCTCCTGGGCAGCTCACAGCCTGAACCACACAGAGAGTCAGCAGCTAACTTGCCCCGGACCTCTGAACGGGCCGCACTGGAGCACAGAACCAATAGGCGAGAGACAGCTGGCTGAATGTGAGCAGGAGGTGGAGTCGGAAACACGGTACACCATTTCCATCCGATGATGCATGTGCTACCTAATCACAATGCAATTTACAGCTCGGCATTGAGAGCTCAAATCAACACTTGGATGAAGACAGTGGGCTACATTTTCCCCAGTCTAACGCACGTTTTAAACACGAATTATTCGCATTAAAGTGCTTTTTTTGTTCTTAACCTGAATTGCACAAAATTCCCCAAAACTTAGCGTTTTGACAATGTCGCCAAAAAGCGGATCACCAATATGCAACGCGAAAAAAAACGCACCGCTTAAGTTTGGCCATTCGGCGAATGTGTTTTTGGAAGAAAAAAACGCAAGAGAAAAGCAGGCGTTGCAGCCTCAGAAATATCGGTACGTAGGAAGACCTGCAAAAAGGGAAAGTTAAAGTTTTTATTTTTTTTTTTTAATTCTTTTGCAATTACTTAGTTAAGGGTCTTGTAAATGTTTTGTGATTTTTGGCAATTTTGTGTGTTTTCGCCCCCTCCAGGACCTGTATATTTCGTGTTGATAGGCCTCGTGCTAAAGTTGGCGACATCACGGTTTTTAACGCCAATCGTCGTGGAACGCCTTTTAAGAACCCCCGTATTTTGTGGCCAAATTTACCCCCTTAAAAATTAGCGAAATTTTTGCTCTTATTTGATAAATAACGACAAAATAGTGAATAACTAATGAGAGGCTGGGGAATTTCTAGCCCACTAGTTTCTCTTAAAATCTGAATGCCCCTTCTTATCCTCGTTTACATATAGATCAGATAACAGAACATTTCCCCCAGGTTTCTTACACAGTAGAGGTTCAGCAAACTGGCTGTGAGAACTTATAGGTTAAAAATTGTAAATTGGGAGAATGCTGTACCTTCAAGATGTTGTTAACATTTATAACTATCTGTGCCCACTCCAGACTTAGTGGATTGTTATCCTCCAAAAAATGTTCTTCTTCCTCTAACAAGCATTCGAATGCCACGTCAATCTGGGAGACCTGTGCAGAAAAGGTACATTGTGGCACCATGTTTACATACAAGTGATCTCCAGAATAACCTGTTGTCAGGTAAACTGTTGCGCATTGGGCTGAATGACTGCAATTTTAATGCAATTCAATAAAGCAATGTTTATTCTTACCCTTTTATGGCTGGGAAGACTGGCTGCTTTAGTTTAACTTTGGCATCTTTTAGTGAGTGACAAAAATTGTGTACTTCCCAAGAAAGTAGTACTTGAATTCAGTGTTCTGCAATGGTTTGCAATGACCCATACGGGCTCCATATGCAAAATGGCCCTTGCTAAGAAATCTCAAAGTCACCCCAGCCTAGAAAACCTCTAAATCTCAGCCTTGGCGCCAATGGAAAACTCTCACTTCAAAATCAGACGGTTGTGGTTTCTTGGGAGCTGCACCCTCGGAGGGGCAGTCTTTAAGATGAGACGTTAAACCGAGGCCCCACTTGTTCTCAGGTGGACGGAAAAGTTCCCATGGCACTATTCAAAGAAGAGAGTTCTCCCCGATGTTCTGGCCAATATTTATCCCTCAACCAACACCACTAAAACTCATTATCACATTGCTGTTAGTGGAAGCTTGCTGTGCGCAAATTGCTTGCCAGGTTTCCGACATTAGAACAGTAATTAAACTTTAAAATAGTATTTCATCGGCTGTAAAAGGCTTTGGGACGTTCCGACATGAAAGGTGCTATATAAATGCAAGCTCACTCACCCTTCCTACCCAATTAAGCTTCTTGTCAGGCTTTAATAGTGTGTTGAAAATCGTTACTTATGGTCATTATTGACCAATCTGCCAAAATCACAGACAACCGGGCAATGCAGGTCACAAGTTGTAATGTGTATAAAGTAAAAATGCTTTAGCACCAAACTTTCTCATTAATGTTAGAAATAAAACACAATTTCATCTTAAAAGGTTAATCTAGTACTTTTTTCAGATAGCAGTAATTGTTCCATCGATGTATTTCACATCCTCTAAACGCTGTAACCTAAACAGAGCGTTAAACCCGTACCTCCCTGAAGAAAACATCAGCTGGGGTCAGGTTCGGTGGAATGCCCTCATTCTGTTTGGTCAGAGCATAGTTAATCGCTGCATTTACAAGGTCGGGAAGCTTGGTGTGGTGGTTTTTCAGAACAATAGCGGCAGAGAGCTTCTCGGCATGTTCACAGAGCAAGAGGCGGGTTGCCATAGGGATTCCACGCACCACAACAGTCTCAAGGCGATTTAGTAATTCCACCTAAATTAAAAAAAAAGAAGAATCCATTCGGATCAACACATTCGATGCTAAACAGCATGAAAAATTTCTTCGAAGTCCAGTCATTCTTTAACTGAAATTATAACGCAGGAGACGACCATTCGGTCCATCATGCCTGTGCTGGCGCTAGCTTTTTAAACTGTAGTTATTTACTCTAATCCCATTCCCTTATCATTTTGTGTGTTTTGTCTTTGTTGGGGGAGACGACGGTGCAGGGAACACAAAATTCAAATGGATTTACTGTTGAAACTTTGCTTAATGTGACCGTGGCCCAGTGATGGCACTCTCACCCGAGTCAGCAGGTCATGGATTGAAGCTTCACTCCAGGACACGAGCAGTTTGGAGGACTGCAGTGTTAGAGATGCTGCTTTTTGCATGAAATGTTAAATCGAGATCTCGTACGCTGTTCATGTGGATGCAAGAGAGGAGGGAGGCAAAATGCCTGGCCAGCATTCCTCCCACAACCACCAAAATCGGAACAACTGGCCATATATCTCATTTGCTGTTTGAGGGATTCTGCGATGCCTAAATTAGCTTCTGCACTTGTCTACATAACAGTGGCTGGGCTTCAAAAGTAATTCAATAGTTGTGAAATGCTTTGGGACATGAAAGGCACTATATAAAAGAAAGTTCTTCTTTCTTTGAACTAAAACTTACATCCTGAAGAAATTCCATCAAACAGTAATGGGCCTTCATCTTATCTTCCAGCTGATGAAGCAGTAGCAGAGAGGTGTTGCTAAACCTACTTCCATCTGTGAAGAGAACACAATATACATACAGCTCATCAACCTTGCATTGCTCTAATAAATTAAGAGAAGCATCTCAAAGTTAAGCATCGTTCGCAATCTTCATATAAAGTGGTTATAATTCTGGTTTGCAAAAGATCTCCTCCAAGCACACAACCCGACATCATACCAAGAGAATTCAGCAGAAGAACATGCCGAGGAGATTGCACAATAATCGGAATCATTCAGGTTTATCTCCCTTCAATTCCTCACATCAGACAGGAAGCATCTGCCATTTACAAAGAATCTCCCACATCATACATTTTGGGAGAAAGAATGAGAGGAAATGTAAACTAAAGGGTACAATTCTAAAGGTGGTACATGAACAGAGACCCAGAGGTACACGTGCACAAATCGTTGAAGGTGGCAGGGCAGGTTGAGAAAGTGGTTAAAAAAGCTTACGGGATCCTGGGCTTCATGATTAGAGGCATAAGAGTACAAAAGTGTGGAAATTATGATGAACCTGTATAAAACACTGGTTCGACCTAAACTGGAGTACAGTGTCCAATTCTAGGCACCACACTTGAGGAAGGATGTGAAGGCCTTACAGAGGGTGCAGAAAAGATTTAAGAGAATGATTACAGGGATGAGGGATTTCAGTTACATGTATAGACTGGAGAAGCTGGGGTTGTTTTCCTTAAAGCAGAGAAGGTTGAGCGGAGATTTGACAGAGGTGTTCAAAATCGTGAGTGGTAGATAGAGAGAAACTGTTCCCATTGGCAGAAGGGTTACAACCAGAGGACACAGATTTAAGGTGATTGGCAAAAGAACCAAAGGCGACATGAGAAAAGTGAGTGGCTAGGATCTAGAATGCACTGCCTGAAAGGGTGGTGGAGGCAGACTCAATCACAGCTTTCAAAAGGGAGTTGGGCAAGTATCTGAAAGAAAAAAATTTGCAGCGCTACGGGGAAAGGGCGAGGGAGTGGGACACACTGAAGTGCTCTTGCAGCAGGCCGGCACGGGCTTGATGGGCCAAATGACCTTCTTCTGTGCTGTAACCATTCTGTGATCAGAGTCAGCAACAAGAGGTAAAGAAGGAGTGTTGATAAACAAAGCATTTAATTTGCAGAGTGATAATTACAGCAGTGAGAGAATTCTCTTCCGTCCTTTGCACTGGGCGTTCTTTCCTGTGGGCACAGGAGCAGAAAATATACCAGCAAGAAGTTCTATGGCAGAATCAGGAAGATATTTTGCCCATTCAAAATTCTGGGACCCACACAGACATTAGTCCAAACCCCACAAGCACAATGTGTTTCCCCGAGGAACGTGCAGCAACTGCAGCAAGCATGGAAACCCTGGGTAGAATTGAAGAGAGATGTGGTAGTTCACAGATCACGTTTTCAGCTGGGCTGTGGGGGAAGATAAAGGTACTCGCATCATTAAGTTTATTCAGGATCCCGGGACTGCGCTGACAAAAGTTTAAAGTCGTATTCCCTCTCCCAGCTTCAGGTCCTATGCCGCTGGAGATCAGAAATGTTTTGCACAAAAGAGGCGCACACCAACGATAATCTCACGAGACACTCGATGGGGCTGTAACCAGTCACTCAGTCATTGCAGCAGCAACGGAGAATTTATCAAGTGTGATCACACAGCAGTATGAGGGGATTGTGCGGCATCAGGGAAACAGTGGACAGGTTGGAGAGTTTATCAATACCCTGGTAACAGTATTCATGTTTACTTATCCGATAACCAGCATATTCCAACAAATCCATGGTGCAGCTTTCCAGTACAAAACCTTACCATTCGGTACAGATTCAGCCCAGCGTGGGTCACAGGCAGGATAATCATTGATCAGATCGAGACTGATCTGTGCCACAGCAATGTCCAGGTCAGAGTCTGGTCCCATTTCAGCATTGTATGGGAAGATTTCCTCCAACAAGGCCTGGGCACCAACAATATCCTTTCTGAAAGTTAAAATTATTAAAAAGTAATTCAAATTGCAGAATGAACAAGTGATTCCACAGTCTGATTTTTTTAAAATGAAACATATTCTATATTTCACAAACAAAGCTGATACGAGCAGTTATAATATTTGCACCCCCCCCAGTCTGAAACCAACAACCTGACTAACATTTAAATGTTCCATTTCAAAAGTACATAGGAACATCACCCCATCGAGCCTCTTCCAGCGTGCAGTTAGATCACGGCTATCTGTACCTCAACCCTATGGCCCCAAGTTTCCACATGATTTGCTCCTGATTTTTAGGAGCAACTGGTGTAGAATGGAGTATCTTAGAAATCGGAATTCTCCACATTTAGTTTGCTCCAGTTCTAGTCAGTTAGAACAGTTTCACTTTGGAACAGAATTTTTTTTCAAAAGGGGGCGTGTCCGGCCACTTACGCCTGATTTCAAAGTTTCGTGAGTGAAAACTTACTCCAAACTAATTTAGAATGGAGTAAGTGAAGATTTTTGTACGCTCGAAAAAACCTTGTCTACACTTTAGAAAATCAGGCGTCGGTTACAAATTAGGCGTAGGGAACGAGGTTGGGGGGGGGGGGGGGAGGGGAGGTGAAGGGAAGTCATTAAATTCTACAATCAATCCTTAGTTATACTTATACAAATATTATACAAATAAATCCAACCTGAATAAAAATTTATAAGCAAAGAAAAGATTAAATAAACCATGTTCCTACCTGTGTGAAAGTGCTTCAGGCAGGCCTTTCATGTTGGAGTCAGGCAGCGGTGTGGCGTCAGTGTCTCGACGGCAGCGGCAGCAAGCTTCGAGCTGAGCTGCAGTGCTTGAGGCAGGCCTTCATTCTCTTCGTGGCTGGCCGTGAAGAAGCAGCACCGGATGGACCCGAGGCCATTCGGCCATGAGATATCAGCGGCGTCAGTGGCTGGCCGGCAGCCGAAGAATCAGCGGACCGATGTGAGGCCATTCGACCATGAGATAGCAACGGCGTCAGTGGCTGGCCGGCAGCCGAAGACACACGCAGCTCATTAAGGTTCTTGAGGCCATTCGGCCACACTTTAGGGGTGGCGTCAGTGGCTGGTCGGCAGCCAAAGAATCAGCAGCGGACGGACGTGAGGCCATTTGGCCATAGGATATCAGCGGCATCAGTGGCTGGCCGGCAGCCGAAGATACAGCAGCAGCCTTCGAGCTGTGAGGGGGACTGAGGCCATTTGGACAGGGAGAGGCAGCCACATCGACAGTTTTATATTTAAATTTGCAGAATGGGTGCTGCATTGTGAACACCACGTATTATTGCAAAGTTGAATTGGCACTCTTATTTCTCCAAACACACAGTCCTTTAATTTGCATGCACCAATGCAGACCGGTTCTGCAAGTTTAGCAGTGAAAAGCTGAACTCACTGATTTCAGCAGGTGATTTATTCAGCAGTGCTGCTAAAAGCACTCCCTCACACACAGAAATATCAAAAAAATTTAATTACAAGCCTTTGCAGGGGTCCAAGAAACAAATCTTCATTTTTTCTGCAGTATTTTAAAAAATGGCCGAGTGCCAATGTTTGTGTGAGACTGCGCGTGCGCGCACACTCCAACACGCACGCGCAGGGTTGCCGGCACCATGAAGGCTAATTTAAATTGTACCCGACCCCGCTACTTAGAAAATTGGCGCGAGTGTTAGGCTCTGCCCCCTGCTGCGAAGAGCGCGCTGCGCCAAGCAGACATCGAGCTCCAAGGAGCTCGAAAATATCGGACTTTTTTTTTTTAGGCGCAGTTTTCGGCGCGAAAAACAGGCGCCCAGCTCGGAGGTGCGCCGTTTTCGCCTGGGGACGAAACTTGGGGCCTATATTTCTCGAGATGTTTACCTAGCCTTGAAAGGTCCAATTGACCCCCAGCATCAGCAGCTTTTTGGGAAGCATGTTCCAGATTTCCACTATCCTTTGTGTGAAAAATTGCTTCGGATTTCACTCCTGAATTTCCTCCACCAGAGGAAATAGTTTCTCTCTATCTACCGTATCGAATCATTTTAAACACCTCGATTAGATCACCCCTCAACCTTCTAAACTCAAGGGAATACAAACCAAGTTTATGCTACCTGATCTCATAATTTAACCCTCTGAGCCCTGGTGAATCTGTGCTGCACAATCTTTACAATCAATCTTAAAACATCTGTATTTCGCACCAAGATTCCCATCACCTGGTCTTACCTGCAATACATCACAAAGGCAGTTTTCAACATCTTAGTTTTATCCTCCTGTGGCTCCATCTCTGCTCTTTCAAATGGTTGTCTGACATCACACTTAGAAAAAAGATCAATTTTTAATCTAACTTGGCATTACATCACAGTAATTAACTGTGAATCTCCATCAATGCAACACCACCATGCAGACCAGTATGTGTAATGCATCCGGCGTGCCCGAGGGAAGGAAAGGGCTGCAACCAAAGTGGAATCAAAGAAAAAAAGTCATCCTAGAATTTATATTGTGTATTTTTAATCTTACTTATTCACAACTACACCTGCTTTCAAGCTTACTAGTCTTTATATCAAGTTAACCACTGCAAATTTCTATAACGCTAAAAGCTATTTTTGTGAAAGAAAATTTGAGGCACACACACACAGGCACCATTAGTTTCCACACATCACACTCACTGTGGTCACACTGTAGATCATACACAGCACATAATGGTGACACATGGCAGCTGTGCATTAACCAGGTTCCGTCACACCTTACCTGCACTGCTGCCTCAGAGGCCGATAAGGCCAGAGAATCTTCAATATTTTCAGGTAACATCGACGCACTTTCCTTTGGGCGAGCGGCAACCAAACCACTGTTCCTGCAGAAGAGGACGGGCGATCCGGCAAAACTTCCAGCACCCAGGATACCATCGCCTGCAAAATCAACAGTGACAGCATTCCACAATTAACATGCAAACCAATACATTAACATTAACCCACATACAAACCGATACATGAATCCACAGCTTTCTGTTCTTTACTGTAGAATCAATGATGCTTTGAGAGTTCACATCTCTTGGTAGTAAGGGCCAGGAAGACCTGGTCTGTGAACACCTCAATAATACCATTACAAAGGATTCAGCAGCATGCATGTTTGGCAATTTCAAAGGAATAATTTACACAATACACTATCGTATTCTACTTGATGCAGAAAGTTCAGTATTTTGATTAAGTGATTTGAGAGATGTTACTCATTAACTTCATCTCCCAAGCTCCACCCCACACAAACAGCCACTGTCCAAAACATTAAAATCCTCATCAAACCGTACACCGAATCCACATAGTCACAGGGAAACATTACAGTCCTGCTCTTCAAAATGCAACCGCTGAGATTCATTCACTGCCCACCTTTGCCGATCTCAGAGTTCCATCCTCACAACACACTAAATTCAATCATTCTTTTCCTGGTTTACAAACCCCTCTATGGTTCTGACACACCCTCCTAAGTAACCTCGCCAACCTCACGCCCATTGATCCTCAGACTATGGCTTCCTGTGCGTCCCCACTCGTACCACTCCACCATCGGCAGCTGTGCAGTCAGCTCCCTTGGCCCTACTGCCTGGGATTCCTCCCCACCTTAAAATTTTTCCAACCCTGCTTTCAGTCCTCTCTGAACTCTTCTACCAAGACTCAGACCAGTGTCTTCTTTAAAACACCTTGGGGATTTTTAATGTTAAAAGCATTATATAAATACAAGTGGCAGTTGTCTAATCTGGATACCCGAGTTTGGAATTGGGAGACTTTGCTCTGGAGTAGTTTGGCTTGATGGGTACAGATACAAGAGTGGGGTGTGGGGGGCCAGCCTGCACAATCCTCTATTCCTGTGCTCCCATGAAGAGACTCTATGCTGGGAGCAGAGTCTCAGTATATTAGGGGTCGAGCACCAACATTAAACACATTGAGATCATCAGCCAGCGAGTAAAACTCCTCTCATACTTTGGCCCACCCCTCAGAGAAGCTAGCAGTAGTGCCCCAGTGTGAATTTAATGTCCTACATCAGACATCTATGGAGCTTCCAAGAATTTGTCAATTTAGAACTGCTTTGCCCAAATATATTTAACAATGAGCCAGTGATTAACGTTTTGGTGAAATTATACCTGGCATATTCAGGGTAAGTTTCTCCTGGGGCAGACCTGCTCGTCCTGTCCCCGTGCAGCACGCAAACACCATATTGTGCGTGTAGAGGTATGCAGCTTGGCTCGAATAATCTGGTATCAAGAACCGCTGGCATGGCAGCTCATGTGGCTGAAATGAAGTTGTTCAAAGTTAGTCAGCGTTCGAAGTCGGCAGAGTCAGTCCAATACAAAGACAAGTATGTGAACAGCAGGGACATTCAAACACCACAATCGTCATAACCCTTCCTGCAGCTACAAGCGTTAATGCATGGTTTGAAACTCCAGCAATGCATCGAGTGGAAAGATCATTCTCAAATGTATACAGGTGCAGCGTCCAAAATCCGGAGTTCTGGAATCCAGACCGATTGGTGGTAGGGTCGTCCGGAATCCGGACCCGCTGACTGAGGTCCCGTCGCTGTCTCACCTCAGACCTCGACGTCGCTGCCCTTACCTCGGGGCCTCCTCACTGGCCCACCCAAACAGCTCCTCGGCAGCGGGGCCCCCGCCCGACCAGCTCCTCGGCAGCGGGGCCCCCGCCCGACCAGCTCCTCGGCAGCGGGGCCGGCGGCCCGAACAGCTCCTCGGCAAGCATCCCGCCCCCACCAGTTACTGAACTCATTGAATGGCGGTGCAGGCTAGAAGGGCCGAATGGCCTACTCCTGCACCTATTTTCTATGTTTCTATGATGTTGCAAAATCCGGAAATACCCGAACCTGGGCTCGGGTGTTTCCGGATTCGTGACATCAGAAAGATGTTCCAAAGTCCGGAAAAACGCGGAATCCGGAACAATGTCGGTCCTGGATTCTAGACGCTGCATCTGTATTGCCATTTTCTGATAAATACATTATATGTTGCCTCTACTTCACCTTCCCTCACTCAGTCTCACCACTTCCCTACGAGTACTTGGGGAAGGCTGTGTGTTCAGTCAGGGCACATCTCTCCCCCTCCCTCCCTCAGGCCACCTATCCTAATATTCCCGCACCCCAGACTACCTCACTTCTCCCCCGCACCTGCCACCATGTCCAAGCTGCTCATGCTGGTATCCACAACCAGCCCCCATCAGAGCTCGTCACTGCTCCACACTGAAGCACCAGTCATTATTTGGAAATCCATGTTGGGGATGCGACAGATTGCAATCCTGCAGAATCAGGTTGAACAAGTGAAATGTTCTAGTTCATTAGTTTTTAGAAAAATGGAATGGTAAATTTTAATTTTCTACATGCCAAAAAACTACAAGCACAGTCAAACAAAATGTCAATTTGATAATCTTCCTTTCGTGTTTTCTAAAAATGCACCCAGGCGATACCAATGTGTATTTATAACACCTTTAATGGAGAAATTCTAAGTTCTAAACCAACATACATAGACTTACATGGAATGTACAGCACAGAAATAGGCCATTCGGCCCGACTAGCCCACGTCAGTGTTTATGTTCTATACAAGCCTCCTCCCATCTTACTTAATCTATCCCGATCAGCATATCCTTCTATTCCGCTCACGTGTTTTTCAGCACCCTCTTAAATGCATCTATGCTATTCACCTCAACCAGTTCCTGTAGCAGTGAGTTCCACAATAAATGTATGAATACAAACACAGTATCCAAGTATTACCTGGTATACTGGACAATATTCAGTGACCTCCACTCTAATTTGATCGGATATGTGATAGCCATTATCCTTGACAGTGGCTAAAATGTAGTAGATTAAGCACGGAACGTCTCCATGGTTCCAGGCTGCTGTCAAAACCACCAGACCCTCCCTGGAAAACAAAGAGGTAACAATCTGAAGGCCAAACATCACCAGTTATTTTAAAATGAGAGCAATTATCAAACACCAGCCCTCAATCTACAGAAGCTGCCAGTCACACCCCCAACTGAATCAGAGGCTTTGATCATATAACACCTCCCCTTTCTGGGCTTGACAGCGAGCGAGCCCACCCGCTCTGGGCTCAAGAGTGAGTGAGATCCCCCCGCCACCGCCGGAGCGCGAACCCCCCCCCCCCACCCCCCAACTCCGTGCACGAGAGAGTGAACTGCCACCACCCCTCCGCCCACCGAGTACAAGAAAGTGAGCATGAGTGGAACACATGGTACAGAGCTGAAATCGTACCAACATAAAAGTTGAGGAGATGGAGAGGCAGAGCTCACCATCCATAATCTTCAATGACCTGCTGAACTGAACTGGCAGGATTCTCTGCAGGTGGGCCATTCTACATTGCTCCTTCAGTAGTTTAGTGCCTTTCACATCGACCATCACTCCCTCCCTCCCCACAGCCAAGATTTCTATTCTACCATCCAGGACAACAAGAAAAACTCTAAACTCAGCACAAATCGTGTTCTCCAGCCACCTTCCTTCACCCCACCTCATACACCAAATGTGTGGAGATCGTGTACTTTGGGTCCAAGATCAAGGTCAGCTGTTCAGCTGGTCCTGTCTTTGCATCCCCACCATCTCTCCCTTGTTGTCGATTAACTTCACTTCCACAAAGCCCACCATCGACCATTCCCATCTGCTCCAGCTTCCGTTACTCAGTGCCATGGTACTGACCAGCATCCTGTCCCCGTCCTCTGGCTCAGTTCCTACCACATGCTCTTCTTCAAAAAAATCCTATCCTCACCTGTTTATCCTCTCAAACTACAACCCCTTCTCCAACCTTCCCTTTCTTCCTGAAGTCCTGAAACACATTATCTCACAGACGACATGCCCATCTCATTCATAAGTCTTTGCTTGAAGCCTTCTGATCAGTCTTCAGGCCTGTGGACAGCATCAAACTCTCACTGACCAAAGTCAGTAAAAACATGTGGCAAGACAGAGTGTGTGGGTCACTGCCTCTTACAGCATGCAGAGACTGAGTGTGGGTCACTGCCCCTTACATCATGCAGAGAGAGACTGAGTGTGGGTCACTGCCCCTTACATCATGCAGAGAGAGACTGAGTGTGGGTCACTGCCCCTTACATCATGCGGTCAGACTGCGAGTGTGGGTCACTGTCCCTTACTCTCCTCGATCTCTCTGCTACCATCCACTTCACCCCCTCAAGAGGCTTCCCTCTTGGTCCCACTGCCATCACACTATAGCTCTATACTGCCTTCAATTTTACCTCCCATGCTCACGTAGTCATCTCTGGTGTACCTCCCAGTTCCATCCTTCACCTCCTCCTTCATACATTACCCATTAGTGATCCTATCTGGCATTAGTATACTGTTTTTACATGCAGCACATGGGCTCCATAAGCAATGAAGACTCATGGAAAGAGGAGTTTGACCAGCACCTGCACCTGGCTGGGACTCTTGAAACATCGTGTATGCAGACAACTAGGCAGAGTTGAATAATGTAGAATGAAAATTATAAATTGTAGTGCTCATAGCACGGAATATTCCACTTAATCACCACAGCTAGTCAGGATAAATGCCACTCTTCTTGGAAGTTGCAGATTTGAGTCTTTGCCTATCTCAGGAGATGAAACTGGGTCGAGTACACAACAAGGCTGGTTGCATCAGGTCTGCAGAAGAATGGGGCTTAATGGGCTGAAATGGTCTTTTTTCATTCCAAGGTCTTATGAGAATGATCTCACTTCCATGTTTCTACCATATTAGCTATATTTTCCTGAAGAGCTCAACAGCTGGGCAGAAGTCAATCTTACCAGACACACTCCAAATAAATGCAGTAACAAACACATTCCACTTACTTGCTCAGCTGCAAATCCAGATACTGCACATTGACTCCAGACTTAGTGGCTTCATAATTTTCATCAGCTCCCTAGGTTTAGTGAAAGTTCAAAGCACAGTTATCACTGCGATTATTGTGGGGGTGGAAGTTGACATTCTATTTTCAGTTTTATAGCCCTTCCCTGGTCTCCCTTCACTACCTGCGGTTGAGGCGGTGAGTCAGTGCCCAACTCTTGGGGGCCTATTAATGGATCTCTACAATCCTCCTAAAGATATGCAAAAAGCCCTAGAAGCAGTTACCTGATGGATCCACAGCCCACCCCTCCACAGCACGGAGGTACATCTTGGACCGGAAACTCCAGATATTAAACTCACCAATCAATATATTTGCAGGTTTATGGCAAATTTTATTCAGATCGATGATCATTACCCAAAAGATTTCCAGCTGGTTAGGGAGCCATCACCCACTTTGGACTCAGCTCAGCTTAGACATTTCACTGCCTGACATCATGTAGTTAGCTTCAGTCACCAGGGCAAAGTCATCATACAGCTCCACACGCCCAGATCCAGCCCCCGCTCCCCCCCACCCCCCACGCACACCTCCCCACCTCTCTCACACACACACACTTTGTATGCAGTGTTGATTAACGTTAAATGTCTCCAATCACTTTTTGCTTCCACTGCATTCAGTTTCATCGTTTTCAGAGCACCGAACTCATTACATTTCCCTCCTACAAACAGGAAATTAGGGAATACGATTGGGCAGAACCACCATAGTAGAGAGACCATGATAAAACTGCAAGGATTGGTTATCAAAGATTTATATCAGCTCATTTAAAAGAAATTTAGCAGAGGCGTTTCATCAAGGCACATCTTTCTGTACAGGTAAACCGCCTAAACTGTGCACACACTGCATGCAAAACGCTACTGGTAAGCCAGACTAATGCATCTTACCCAGATTGAATCCCCCAGATCTTCTTTCAAGGATCTGTTCAAGTCCCAGCTGAAAATATGCCGTTCAGATGTCTCATCCACTTCCCATTTATTCAGACTAGAATTAGTCAGCGTATAAAGACACTCATTGTCCTCATCCCACAATACAGAATTCAGCTGTTACAGACAGAAAAATAATGTCAGAGCTGAGAACATCCCACAACAAAGCAAACAGTGACAATTTACATTAGTTGCACCTTAACTTGCATTGGCAAAATAGTAAGTTTCTTTATGGGTGATAGTGGTCCTGGTTAACAAACTTAAATAATCACAGAGTCATCACCAGAATGAACCCAACACGTCAGTTAGCCGCATGTAGACCCAAACTGCCGTAAAGTCTTACCACAACGTCGGTGGTTGGTGTCAAAATGCCAAAGAGTGACGAGACCCTACGCCCCAGTCCCGACAGCATCCCCTGCCCCTGTTGCACGGGGCGGGAGCTCACTCTGCCCGAACCATCTGGTGTCAATCGCAGCAACTGGTTCTTCTGGGAAGCAAGAAAAAATCCACCTCCCTAAAAAAAAACAGAATCATTGGCTATAGCCCATTTAACAGAATTAGTGCAACGCTGAATGAGAGTCACGGAGGACGCAGACAAAAACCAGAAAATTTGCTTCAGTTACAGCCCATGGCACCACTTCACAAAGTGAAAGAACTCCAACCAAAGCCCAGACCCCACTCCAAAGTCCACCTGTTTTAAACCAATTTCAAGTTGGAGATGACATTTACTTCAGACTTCATCGTATCCTCAGTATTCGCAGTGTGGCTTTTTTGGCCAGAATTAAAAATTAAAGTTCTCTGTACATTAAAGGCTCTTCTCTCTGTCCTCAAACCCCCACCCCACCAAAAAAAAATTATCTGCAGATACACAGGGGAATAGGAGCTCTGTATTCCAGCCAGCCACAGGTGGTACATTTCGTATCACGGTACTGGAGTGATATAGTGTTACGCCCTTGACTATTCAGTAATACAGAAAACCCAGTGCCCACATTTGTTTAGTCAGGCTTGCAAAGAACGTTGAAATGGTGAGTTTACCCAACAAACCACTGCAATTGCATGGTTATCAATCACTGACCCTCACTTCACCCCTCTCGCCGCCGCCCCCCACCCCCCCAATGGGACTTACTATTACAGCAGTCAGACACTTCCACTCATTATTGCCAAACTCCACAGTGATTTCAGTGTAGGATTCCTCATGGACCAGGCTGGGCCAGTAACATACCGTTCCCTGTCTGGAAGCTGCCATCACTGACACAGACTAGAAGAGAAGGTGACAAAGAGACTGTTTTAACAGTGATTGACAACAGAATGTTTTGGTATCTTTATTCCTGATGCATACAATGGCATCGAACAAAAAGGAGAGAAACATGAAACTATAACCCCACATAATTGAGTATGTGAGCGATTAAAGAGCATTTTATACTTCACTATTGAGGATGATTCTCTAACTCAAAGTCAAAAGCTACACCCGCCACCATAAACAAGATCAAGTTATGGACTATTCATAGCAACAGTTTTATGAAGTCTAAAAAACAAAATTACGTGTACCCGCTATTAATGCAGCATAAGAGGAAAAACTTCAAAGGAAAATCGCTCATGTCCCCTAATTTTAGACCCCTCAATCATTGGAATCAGTCTGCTTCTATCTACTCTATCCCATCCTTTGAGATTTTCTTTTGCAAGTTTGTTGAAAACTTCGGAAAGGTCAGACTATTAAAAATAAGACAGCTGGCCCGAAATCTAGCCCTGGAGATGAAACATAATTCCTGAAAAAACTGCACCTCATTGAAACCTACTCAAATATCAACTTTTTGACTGAGCTTTCCATCCCCCTCCCAATCGCTCCTCCATGACTCAGCATCTACCTAGATGGTGGAGAAAGCACCCACAGAGAGTGGCAAGAACTTGGAATACAAGGAGTATTTGAGGCGAATTGCATCGATGCATTTAAGGATGTTGATAGGGTGAGATGAAGAGTGGGAGGAGGCTCATGTGGAGAATAAACACCAGCATGGACCAGATGGGCTGAATGGCCTGTTTCTGTGCTGTAAACGCCATGTAATTCTATGCCATTTCACTCCTCGCTTTTTGGAACATGAATGGACATCATTGAAGAGGTTGCAGGTTTATCGACAGATATGTAAATGATTAACAACATTACAGGACAGTGCTTTCTTCAAATCAGATTTCCACAGGATTTGTGAATGTTTATCAGCTGCCTTGGGTTTCTAACTGAAAGTTATAGAAAATGCAACTGAAATCAAAAGTAGCACCATCAGGAGGCCAAACAACATTACAATGATTTTGCCAAAGTTCCAGTGTTATATTGAAGAATGGGGAATGAGAAACACTCAGCTTTCAAGTGGCAATATCACAATGATCGAATCCTCAGGACAGGCACAAAACGTACCCCTCAATTAAATTTAACAGAAGAACACTTGCATTTCAATTGTTTCACATCCTATGGCCCTACATATCCTAGTCATTATTTTTAAAGCATACTGCTGTTATGTAGGCAAACAAAGCAGCCATTTTACCCAAAGTGAAGCCTCAAACAGCGAGCGGGGTGAATAACCAGTTAGTCTGTTTCTTGGTGTTGGTTAAAGGAGGATTGCTGGTCAGGATACCGAGAAAACTCTTCGAATCGGATTGATTGCGTTCACCCAAACACGCAGATCAGGTTAGACCTCAGTCTAATTGTGTTAACCAAAAGAAGGCATCTCCGACCACACAGGAATCTCTTCACACAGATTGCTGAGAGTGATTGAAGCAGAGAGAATTGACACCTTTAAGCGGAGGCTTGATGCATACGTGAAGGAGAAGGGAATAGAGGGATATGGGGACAGGGTGAGAAGTGGTATTAGAGTGGACTATAAACACCAGCATAGAACAGTTTCTTGGCTGTAAATTCTATGTGAGTATCCCTCGGGACTGAACTGCAACTATCAACATGGATTACGTGCTCAAGTCCCGGAGTGATGTCAAGTTTTCAGTGACTAAATCCACAACAGTTGCTTTCAGCACACGCAGGTACTCACCTGTAAGGAGCATTGTTCATTCAGATGAGATAAAGCGACCAGGTCTGCAATGTATGGGAGATCACAGGGCGGCAACTGGAACTCTTTACACACAGACAGCTGGCAGGGAAACAAAACTGTAGTGAAATTTCCAGAAATGTGCTGAGTGAAATCTGTCGTGTACAACAACCTATTTTTTGGTATTAAATGTTTTTAAATGAGATTTTTCTGGTAATATCTTAAAATTAATTCATAATTCATTTCCTTTTGTGCAACTTATTTGACTTGGACCAGTATTTGTTTCCTTTCCCTCCTTTCTACAACACCTTCCCTGAAGTAAATGTGAACAGCTCCTTAATCCACAATGATCACACTTTAGACAGCCTCATGGTGGCTTAAAGATGTAGCACAGTTATGAAAGACCGGGGAAGCCGTCTCCACACAAAAGGTGTCGGCAAACCCTAGACACAACACAAGAACATAGTATAAGATATAGGAGCTGGAGTAGGCTATTTGGACTTTCGAGCTTGCTCCGCCATGCAACAAGATCATGGTTGATCTTCTACCTCAACTCCACCTTCTTGCACTATCCCCATATCCTTTAATCCCCTTAGGTCCTCTGTCTTGAATATACTCAACCATGGAGCATCCACAGCTATCTGGGGTACCGAATTCCAAAGATTCACCAACCTCAGTGAAGTTTTACAACCCTTTGAGTGAAGAAATTTCTCCGTATCTCAGTCCTAAATGGTCAACCCCTTATTCTGAGACTGTGAGCCTGTGTTCTAGATTCCCCAGCCGGGGGAAACATTTTCTCAGCATCAACCCTGTCAATTAGATCACCTCTCATTCTTCAAAACTATAGTGAATATAGGCCTAGACTCGATCTTTCCTCAGAGTAATCCCCTCATCTCAGGAACTAGTCTAGTGAACCTTTGCTGCACTCCCTCAAGTATTCCTTAAGTAAGGAGATCAGAGCTGTACACAGTACTCCAGGTGTGGCTTTACCAATGCTCTATAAAATGCAGGGAACAGCGCCAGCCCTTATACATGGCCTTCTTCGACTTTACAAAGGCATTTGACACCGTCAACCGCGAGGGTCTATGGTGCGTCTTCCTCCATTTCGGATGCCCCTAAAAGTTCGTCACCATCCTCCGCCTGCTCCACAACGACATGTAGGCTGTGATCCTTACCAACAGATCCATCACAGACCCAATCCACATCCGGATCAGGGTCAAACAGGGCTGCGTCATCGCCCCAACCCTCTTCTCAATCTTTCTCGCCGCCATGCTTCACCTCACAGTCAGCAAGCTCCCCGCTGGAGTGGAACTAAACTACCGAACCAGTGGGAACCTGTTCAACCTGCGCCGTCTCCAGGCCAGGTCCAAGACCACCCCAACCTCTGTCGTCGAGCTACATTACGCAGGCGACACCTGCGTCTGCGCACATAGAGGCTGAACTCCAGGACATAGTCCACGTATTTACTGAGGCATACGAAAGCATGGGCCTTCGCTAAACATCCGTAAGACAAAGGTCTTCCACCAGCCTGTCATCACTGCACAGCACTGTCCCCCAGTCATCAAGATCCACGGTGCGGCCCTGGACACCGTGGACCACTTCCCATATCTCGGAAATTCTCAGCCTTCTATCAACAAGAACAGGCATCAACAACGAGATCCAACACCGCCTCTAGTGCACCAGTGCAGCCTTCGGCCACCTGAGGAAAAGAGTGTTTGAAGACCAGGTCCTCAAAACTGCCACCAAGCTCATGGTCTACAGGGCTGTTGCAATACTCGCCCTCCTGTATGGTTTAGAGACATGGACCATGTACAGTAGACACCTCAAGTCACTGGAGAAATATCACCAACGATGTCGCCGCAAAATTCTACAAATCCCCTGGGAGGACAGGCGCACCAACATCAACGTCCTCAACCAGGCCAACATCCCCAGCATTGAAGCACTGACCACACTCGATCAGCTCCGCTGGGCAGGCTACATAGTTCGCATGCCAGACACAAGACTCCCAAAGCAAGTGCTCTACTCGGAGCTCCTTCACGGCAAACAAACCAAAGGTGGGCAGCGGAGACATTACAAGGACACCCTCAAAGCCTCCCTGATAAAATGCGACATCCCCACTGACACCTGGGAGTCCCTGGCCCAAAACCGCCCCAAGTGAAGGAAGTGCATCCGGGAGGGCGCTGAGCATCTTGAGTCTCAACGGCGAGAGCATGCAGAAATCAAGCGCAGGCAGCGGAAAGAGCATGCGGCAAACCAGTCCCACCCACCCCTTCCCTCAACGACTATCTGTCCCACCTGTGACAGGGACTGTGGCTCTCGTGTTGGACTGTTCAGCCACCAAAGGATTCACTTCAGGAGTGGAGGCGAGTCTTCCTCGATTCCGAGGGACTGCCTATGATGATGATGATGATATAATTATAGCACACCTGCTGACTCTACCCCTCATTCGTGTTATCTGCACTCTAAGAGAGAAGGTGCTTGCCTCATTTCTATGCCCCCGCCTTTTCTCATGATGCATTATTCAGATAGATTTTTCCTCCTCCTACCTTTCAGGACTATAGATACACTAACTAAAGTCATTGATACAACAGGACTGATGAACTTAGCTGGTCACTGTAGGACCGTTGTTTACTGTGCATTAAAGTCACATGAAGAATGTTTTACGGCTAGGTAGCGGTCTGGGTCAGGAGGCAACCCTCCAGCTTTGGGACCAGGGTTTGAATCCAATTCAGACTGCCAATTTCCTTCCAAAGAGTTAGTGGCACCTGGATTAAGAGATGGAAACATTCATACTGTTCTCTCCTGGGTTAAGGCACATTGTTAGATTAGGAGCTTCATTCTGCATCTGGCCAAACCACAGCTGGCATGGGAGATCTAGGTACCGACATAGCTCAAGATGGGGAATGCGCACATGAAGATTTATGGCTACGAACCAGATTCCTACAGCAAGATGGCTACGAACCAGATTCCTACAGCAAGATGGCCACGAACAACAGAGCTCTCCAGCACGCTAAAGTCTATCGCTTTAAAATGCACATATGGACACAATAATTTCTCTTCGAAACATAAAAGACAAATAAAATATTAAACCAGTCAGAAACATATTGAAACCATTGAAATTTTTTGGGTGTGCGGCCCATTCAAAATACTGCGCACGCGCGCTTTTCTTATTTATAAGCCGGTAAGCCGGCTGCGCGGAAACTGCGCGGCCGGACAGCTTAAAGGGAATGTTGATTGAAACATTAAGTGTCAGTGCTTGTTACCTTAGCAATGGGCATCTGGCCAATCTTCCAGACAATCAGTTTTTCACCACAGACTAGCCACGCCCATCCATTTTCACTTATTTTAACACTCAATAGCTCATCTGCTAAAATAAAAAGTAATGATCAGTAGACAAAAGAACTTCAATGCCACTTGGGACAATTTCACACAAATATGTCCACTACAATAACCAGAGCAGCACCGCTCTCCGTAAACCTCTCCATCAGTAAAAACTTCCTGGAAACCCAGCTCTTTGACCAAACTATTGCTCACCCCTCCTAATCTCTCTCTCCATGACTCAGCACGATATTTCCTCATGCCCATCTGTGAAATGCCTTGGGATATTTTTTATGTTGAGGAAACTATATAAATGCAGCATTGTCTTTTCATCACAATAAATTCTTTAGTTGCACACAAGTGTCAAAACCAGGTGAGGCAGGATTAAAGACAGGGGATAACTGGCCCAGGGCGCAGAGCTAGAACTCAGTCTCCATGTTAAAGTCATACATCCAGTCCTTTTTATATTAATAGATGCCCATTGTTAAGTTGTGGAAACTGCCGATGTAAACTTGTCACACTAATTACACCCTCCCACTAACGGTGGCACAAATAACAGGACTGTGTAATTAGTGTGACACTTTCCAACACAGGGAGCTTCCATTATATAGTAGACAAAGAGTATGAAGACACGAGATGTTTTAAAGATACTTCTTATGACTCAGTAAATTACCACCACCTCCTCCAAGCTTCAAATATTAAGATTCTGTGATGATGCTTTTACCCCAATGTCAATGGATTAGAGAAGATACCTTCAACAAGCTCCTCGTCGAATTACAGTTTATCCTCAACAATGATTTGTCAAAGATGTCCAATCGGAACAAGGAATTAATTTCTGTATTAAGACTGTCAATCAGTAGGCACATACTACACTAGTGTTAGCCACATCTGTAAATTGGGAATCCAGATGTATGTAATTCTATTTGATTAATAAATAAAAATTGACTAAAAGCCACCACGTGATCTCAATACTCATGAATATGGCATATGCACGTGAACTTTAACCTCAGAATTTGTTGGTAAATTGGCAAGATGGAAAGCAGAGTGCATGTGTTTTTTGATTGTTGCGGCTGCTTTACTTCCTTTGTCACTGAATGGTGGCAGATGTTTGTTAAGTAAATATCCATGTATGGAAGACATTTACTAGTATTGTGTGTGCATCATGTTTTCTACTAAATTAGTGCATGCGGCTAAATCAATGTCACCGCAGTCACACCTGTGGTCAGTCAGTCGTTTCCATTGGACAAACACTGTACTAACCATTGCCATGACCCTGTGGCATCCCCAGTTCCTGGGGATAATGACTGTACTGAGATGCCCCATTATCCCAGTGTGATACCTATCGTGACCTGTGCTGTTCAGTTACTCTCATTACTAAAGTGCATGATGTGGAATGCACCATTCGTATAGAGCTGCCCTCGTGTTGTAGCATGTTCCACTTCAGTAACATCAGGGATGGAGACTAATGTCTTCACAACGTCATTTAAAGGGTGTTATAAACATTGTGTCTGTACCCAGGTTGCCTCTGACCAGCAATTCTAAAATGCACATTACTAGCATGGGACAAAGAAACAGCAATAATATAGGTGCAACGCAGCATCTTCAGGACAGTGCAGCAATTCAGTAGAAAGTACAGTATCCCTTTAAAAAGCTCGAAAGGCAGAAAACTAAGCAAGGGTTAACTTCTTTCGCTTTAAGGGCAGGGATGGGGAAGCACAGTTTACTGCCTCACTGAGAAGACACATTGGAAATAATGCACTTAGCAATGAAAAAGTTCCAAACTCCGTACACAGCACAGAGTCAATGTTTATGCACCAATTAGTTGCTTAGTAACAAAAAGAAAGTTACCTTCAGCTAGTGTTATAGCCTCCATAACCTTAACAGGAAGAGAAGATCCAAAACTCCTGATTTCATAGTTGAGGGTCTCGCCAACTGTTTGATACTGTGCTCCTCTGGTTGGGGTTGAACTTAAAGAAAATAAATAATTCCAGTTAAAACTCACAACAGTGACTATATTTAAATCTCAAAATCAATGTCATCATACTCTAAAAAATATATTCCAACTGCTCATGGATTTAGCAAGTTTGGGGCGAAAGCAAAGGTTCCACTCAGGTGATCAAAACAGAATCTTTCCTTTCAATATTCATAGTGCCAAAGAAATTTGCAGTCTTACAGTTTAATTTCTTTATGGTGAACTTTAGATGGTTTCAATAATGACCAGCATCTGTGTAATTCATGATGCAATACAAACAGCGATAAGAGGCAATGGCAGAGGTGGGAGAAGGGCAAGAGACATCATGAGCTATGGAGAACGGAAGGAAGCTGAATCTCCTATACTCTATAGAATTGAGATGAACGAGAGATGATCTCACTGAAACATACATCATTCTGAGAGGGCTTGAAAGAGTAGAATCTGAGGCGCTGTTTCCCCTGGCTGGAGAATCTAGAACCAGTCGTCAGTCTCAGGATAAGGGATTGACCATTTAGGACTGATGAGGAGTCTTCACTGAGGTTTGTGAATCTTTGGTATTTTCTACCCCAGAGAGCATGGGGATGCTCAGTCGATGTCTATATTCAAGACTGAGATGGTTAGATTTTTGGACTCTAAGGTAATCAAGGGATATGAGGATAGTGGAGTTGAGATAGAAGTTCACTCATGATCTTATTAAATGGCAGAGCATTTATGTTATGTTCATTTACAGAACAAACTAAGACGAGAACATGATTCAAATTTTAAGAAATAAAATAGTAAATTGATTGTCAATATTGACACAGAGATATAGGACTGTATTTCCTTGCCATTTAACTATGAATGACCAGTAAATCTAACCGAGAGGCGTTTTGTAAACAATAGAATAGAACCAGAGAAGGTTATCTATAAACTGAAGCAGCTATGAAGTAAACATGAGGGATCACTCTGAACTTCAAGCTATACATCTGTGGAACAGCCTGATACCAGTCTGGCTGAAACTTTCACACAGGATTTCATCAATCTGTAAGAAGGCAGAGAGCAGAGGAAATGGGTTTGCGTTGACAAAATAAAGAAGTGTCAACATGGAAACCAGACCTGGGTAACTACGTTGAGCAGGCTGAATGCTTTTTTCTCATTCCCACTTCATCACCAGATGTTAAACGCAAGTTCTTAATTATAGCTATAAATCAGGATATATTCAAATGTTCTCTAAAAGTATAGCATCAGCCCCATTCACCAGCTCCCCCACATTCTGAAAGGATTCAATTTATTTCCTTCGGGACATACACAAGTTCATACGTTGCATTGCCCTCCAATACCCTACTAAACTCCTTATTTTAGAATCAATCCCATTCATGTTCCCACTGTAAATATAAAGCTAACTAGTACTTGTAACCTTTGAAAACTGAGCTCGAGTTCACTTTCCAGTTTTCTGGTATCAATCAAGCAACAATATCACAGGTACTGGTATCCTTTCCCTCTGTGATTATACAGATACACTAACTGAAATATTCAGATCCTGCTGAGTGTTAAAATCCCACTCACCACTTTGCTCCAAACTGGTTTTCATTTCAGATTGCTTAGTTCAATGACTGACATGCACATGGATGCACATTGCAGACATCTGCAAAACTCCACAGAAATTGTTAGACAATAAACGACCAAGGTCCATCTGGTTTGCGTTCACTCATCCTGGTAGTTGCTTTATACTATGATAATGGAATTGTTGACAAATCATAACAATCAATCACTATTGTATCATGTCTCAAATTACTCTCATACTGTAACCCAAAATATTACTTTCTGAAAGAAATCTACCTAATTTGCATTTGAATGAACCAGTACTAACTGCTTCCACCGTTTCCCAAGGAGCTGTTCCATAGATTGACCACTCACTCACTGGCATTGTTTCTGTAGATTCGTTTTGAATTCTTCCCCGCCCCCCAACCCCACCTCACTACCCCCACCGTTCAAGCGCAGGCCATGTCCACTGGCTCTACTATTCTGGACAAGGTGAAACATCCTGTCATGGTCAACATTATCTTAGAATCCTAAAACAGCAATAAATCCTATTACCCCCTGACCTTCTCTTTACCAGTGAGAACACACTCAATTTACATAATCACTTCTCATACTCCAATCCCTCCATCCCCTCAATCATTCTGGTAGTTCTCTTCTGTATCCTTTCAACAGCCTCAGTATTTTTTTGTACTGTAGCGACCAGAACTGTGAATCCATTGGCAGGATTGGTATACCAATGTCAGTGTTCTCTCTCAGGCCAACATCGAGGCATTGATCACACTCAATCAGCTCCGATGGACGGGCCACATTGTCTGCATGCCTGATACAAGACTCCCAAAACAAGTACTCGACTCTGTGCTCCGTCGTGGCAAGTGAGTCCCTTAAGGGCAGAGAAAACACTTCAAGGCCACTCTCAAAGCCTCCTTGAAAATATGTAATATCCCCACTGACTCTTGGGAATCCTTGGCCCAAGACCGCTCAAAGTGAAGGAGAAACATCCGAGAAGGCGCCGAACACTTCGAGTCTCTTCGTCAGGAGCACGTGGAAGCCAAGCACAAACAGCGGAAGGAGCGTACGACAAACCAAGCACCCCACCCACCCATCCCATCAACCACCATCTGCCCCACCTGTGACAGAGTCTGTAGATCCCACATTGGACTCATCTGTGTGGAAGCAAGTCATCCTCGACTCCGGGCGACTGCTGAAGACACATTATTCTTAGTGCGGGTGCACCAATGATTTATAAAGTGGCAGGATTACCTCACTATTTCAGTTTCATATTGACCTTTTAAAACAACCCAACATTTGATTTGCTTTATTCACCGCCACCGTACATCGTTGCAGTAGCTTCAACTTATTGTCAATCATGACGCCCTGATCTCTTTCATTTTCCATGCACATTATTTTCTTTCCATTTAAGTAATAACCCATTAATTTGAATTTTTTGTGTCCCGATGCAAATCACTTTGCATTTCTCCACATTGAATTTCACTTGCCATCTGTCTGCCCAATTTCACAAGTGTATTCAAATCCTCCTGAGCTTTGTATCACCTTCAAATTTAGCCACTGTGCTTCAGAGTCCTAGCTCCAGAATATTTCTGACGATATTAATCAAGAGGTCCTAAAACAGACCCCTGTGGGACCCCTCTGGTAACATTCTCCCAGGCTGAGGACAATCCCTGTCCTACTCTTTAGGTTCTATCGGTCAACCAATTACATAACCATTAAAACATATTTCCACTGATCAGTCGTACCCTCGCTTGAGTCAGTTTGAGTGCCACTACAGAGACTTGAGCACAAAATCCAGACCAACATTCCCAGTATTGTATTAAGGGAGCGCCGCACGGTCGGAGGGCCAGTGCCGAGGGAGCGCCGCACTGTCGGAGGGCCAGTGCCGAGGGAGCGCCGCACTGTCGGAGGGCCAGTGCCGAGGGAGCGCCGCACTGTCTTTCGTTTGAAATATCAATCTAAGGCCTCTCAGGTGGACATAAAGGATCCCATCCTAATTCGAAGAGCAGGGGAGTTATGCCTGGTGTCCTGGCCAATATTTATCCCTAATCAACATCACTGAAACAGATTATCTGGGCATTATCACATTGCTGTTTGTGGGAGCTCGCCGTGCGTTTCCTATATTGCAACTGACTGCACTTCATTGATCGTGAGGCACTTTGGGACGTCCGGAGAATGTGAAAGGCGCTATATAAATGCAAGCCTTTCTCTATTTTCAGAATCAGCCTCTCCACGGGAAGCCACATCAACACTCACCGGCCGCACAGGGAGGACCGCCAGGCGGGGGATAAAAGCCCCGGACCGCCGGCCGACACGCTCCGCCGGCCCTGCACCGTGAAGCCGCCACCGCTCCGGGTCAGTGGGGACCCGAGGCAGCCTATCTGGGACCTTTTGCCGCCGGCAGGAGTCCGCGGGGAATACATGACGAAATGGCCGCACACTCTCAGGCCTCGGCCGTGCTCTGGGTCTGCCGCTCCCTCAGTCAGAGCTCGCGCTCTCGCAGGCCTCAAAACCCAGCACACGCCAGACCGCGATAACACTGCGCCTGCGCGAACGGCCAACCCTAAGGCACTGTGATTGGGCACTTTAAAGTGAGGACATTGTCAGCATATTCCTAATTGGCTATAATTATGCGGTTTGTTGTAACGGCGCTCCTGATTGGTCAATGCTGGTTATAAACAACCCCGCCTCCGGCCAAAATGGCGCCTTTTCAGTTCCACCCTCCAGCGGAGAAAATCAGCGCTGCACCGGCCTCCAGGCCCCGCCCTCTGCTCCAGGCCCGCCCCATGTGCTCCAGGCTCCGCCCTGCTGCCCGTTGCACCCTTGGGCTGAATTAGTGATTTTGCTTCTAAACCAGAAGCGTTCTTCCTCTCATCCCATCCTGTCCCAGGGCCTCAACATCAGGTGCCTTTTTACCCCATCCCCTTCGTCCCCTCAAGTCGCCCTTTCCCCCATCCCTTCATTCCCTTTACCGGCCAGTTCCCATATCCCATTCAGCCCCCTGTGGTTCATCTGTCTTAGCCATAGTTTCATTTATTGAGGCACACATTAAGGACACCGAAGCAGGCAGGGCCCACTGGAAGGAGCACTTCGAAGATCCCCTGAACCGAGACTCTGCCTTCGACACATGTGTTTTAAACTCCATCCCGCCACCATCTCAGCAAAACCCCAGTGCTGCACGAGATAGAAATGGGGATCCGTCAACTCAAGAGGCATAAGGAGCAGATGGAATCCCTGCTGAGGCACTAAAGTTTGGTGGAGAAGCAATATTGGCACAAATACATGACCTCATTTCTCTTATCTGCAAGGAGAAGAGCATGCCAGGAGATCTCAGAGATGCCATAATCATGGCCATCTTCAAAAAAGGGGACAAGTCCAACTGCGACAACTACAGAGGAATCTCCCTATCGGCCACTGGGGAAATCATCGCAAGAATCCTCCTCAACCGTCTTCTCCCTGTGGTTGATGAGCTCCTCCCAGAGTCACAATACAGATTCCATCCATTACATAGAAACATAGAAACATAGAAAATAGGTGCAGGAGTAGGCCATTCGGCCCTTCTAGCCTGCACCGCTATTCAATGAGTTCATGGCTGAACATTCAACTTCAGTACCCCATTCCTGCTTTCTCGCCATACCCCTTGATCCCCCTAGCAGTAAGGACCTCATCTAACTCCTTTTTGAATATATTTAGTGAATTGGCCTCAACAACTTTCTGTGGTAGAGAATTCCACAGGTTCACCACTCTCTGGGTGAAGAAGTTCCTCCGCATCTCGGTCCTAAATGGCTTACCCCTTATCCTTAGACTGTGACCCCTGGTTCTGAACTTCCCCAACATTGGGAACATTCTTCCTGCATCTAACCTGTCTAACCCCGTCAGAATTTTATATGTTTCTATGAGGTCCCCTCTCATTCTTCTGAACTCCAGTGAATACAAGCCCAGTTGATCCAGTCTTTCTTGATAGGTCAGTCCCGCCATCCCGGGAATCAGTCTGGTGAACCTTTGCTGCACTCCCTCAATAGCAAGAATGTCCTTCCTCAGGTTAGGAGACCAAAACTGTACACAATACTCCAGGTGTGGCCTCACCAATGCCCTGTACAACTGTAGCAACACCTCCCTGCCCCTGTACTCAAATCCCCTTGCTATGAAGGCCAACATGCCATTTGCTTTCTTAACCGCCTGCTGCACCTGCATGCCAACCTTCAATGACTGATGTACCATGACACCCAGGTCTCTTTGCACCTCCCCTTTTCCTAATCTGTCACCATTCAGATAATAGTCTGTCTCTCTGTTTTTACCACCAAAGTGGATAACCTCACATTTATCCACATTATACTTCATCTGCCATGCATTTGCCCACTCACCTAACCTATCCAAGTCGCTCTGCAGCCTCACAGCATCCTCCTCGCAGCTCACACTGCCACCCAACTTAGTGTCATCCGCAAATTTGGAGATACTACATTTAATCCCCTCATCTAAATCATTAATGTACAGTGTAAACAGCTGGGGCCCCAGCACAGAACCTTGCGGTACCCCACTAATCACTGCCTGCCATTCTGAAAAGTACCCATTTACTCCTACTCTTTGCTTCCTGTCTGACAACCAGTTCTCAATCCATGTCAGTACACTACCCCCAATCCCATGTGCTCTAACTTTGCACATCAATCTCTTGTGTGGGACCTTGTCGAACGCCTTCTGAAAGTCCAAATATACCACATCAACTGGTTCTCCCTTATCCACTCTACTGGAAACATCCTCAAAAATTTCCAGAAGATTTGTCAAGCATGATTTCCCTTTCACAAATCCATGCTGACTTGGACCTATCATGTCACCTCTTTCCAAATGCACTGCTATGACATCCTTAATAATTGATTCCATCATTTTACCCACTACCGATGTCAGGCTGACCGGTCTATAATTCCCTGTTATCTCTCTCCCTCCTTTTTTAAAAAGTGGGGTTACATTGGCTACCCTCCACTCCATAGGAACTGATCCAGAGTCAATGGAATGTTGGAAAATGACTGTCAACGCATCCACTATTTCCAAGGCCACCTCCTTAAGTACTCTGGGATGCAGTCCATCAGGCCCTGGGGATTTATCGGCCTTCAATCCCATCAATTTCCCCAACACAATTTCCCGGCTAATAAGGATTTCCCTCAGTTCCTCCTCCTTACTAGACCCCCCGACCCCTTTTATAACCGGAAGGTTGTTCGTGTCCTCCTTCGTGAATACCGAACCAAAGTACTTGTTCAATTGGTCCGCCATTTCTTTGTTCCCCGTTATGACTTCCCCTGATTCTGACTGCAGGGGACCTACGTTTGTCTTTACTAACCTTTTTCTCTTTACATATCTATAGAAACTTTTGCAATCCATCTTAATGTTCCCTGCAAGCTTCTTCTCATACTCCATTTTCCCTGCCCTAATCAAACCCTTTGTCCTCCTCTGCTGAGTTCTAAATTTCTCCCAGTCCCCAGGTTCGCTGCTATTTCTGGCCAATTTGTATGCCACTTCCTTGGCTTTAATACTATCCCTGATTTCCCTTGATAGCCACGGTTGAGCCACCTTCCCTTTTTTATTTCTATGCCAGACAGGAATGTACAATTGTTGTAGTTCATCCATGCGGTCTCTAAATGTCTGCCATTGCCCATCCACAGTCAAACCCTTAAGTATCATTCGCCAATCCATCTCAGCCAATTCACGCCTCATACCTTCAAAGTTAGCCTTCTTTAAGTTCTGGACCATGGTCTCTGAATTAACTGTTTCATTCTCCATCCTAATGCAGAATTCCACCATATTATGGTCACTCTTCCCCAAGGGGCCTCGCACAACGAGATTGCTAATTAATCCTTTCTCATTACATAACACCCAGTCTAAGATGGCCTCCCCCCTAGTTGGTTCCTCGACATATTGGTCTAAAAAACCATCCCTTATGCACTCCAGAAAATCCTCCTCCACCGTATTGCTTCCAGTTTGGTTAGCCCAATCTATGTGCATATTAAAGTCACCCATTATAACTGCTGCACCTTTATTGCACGCACCCCTAATTTCCTGTTTGATGCCCTCCCCAACATCACTACTACTGTTTGGAGGTCTGTACACAACTCCCACTAACGTTTTTTGCCCTTTGGTGTTCTGCAGCTCTACCCATATAGATTCCACATCATCCAAGCTAATGTCCTTCCGAACTATTGCCTTAATCTCCTCCTTAACCAGCAATGCTACCCCACCTCCTTTTCCTTTTATTCTATCCTTCCTGAATGTTGAATACCCCTGGATGTTGAGTTCCCAGCCCTGCTCATCCTGGAGCCACGTCTCCGTAATCCCAATCACATCATATTTGTTAACATCTATTTGCACAGTTAATTCATCCACCTTATTGCGGATACTCCTTGCATTAAGACACAAAGCCTTTAGGCTTGTTTTTTTAACACCCTCTGTCCTTTTAGAGGTACAATGGACATGATCTTCACCCCGCAACAACTACAAGAGAAATGCAGAGAACAACACCAACCCTTGTACATGCACTTCTTTGACCTCAACCAGGCCTTTGATACTGTCAACCGTGATGGACTATGGAGCGTCCTCCTCTGTTTCGGCTGCCCCCAAAAGTTTGTCACCATACTCCATCTGCTCCACGACGACATGCAAGTCATCATCCTGACCAACGGATCCACCACAAAACCCATCCACATCCAGACCGGGGTCAAGCAGGGCTGCATCATTGCACCAACGCCCTTTTTGACCTTCCTTACTGCAATGCTCCAGCTCACTCTCAACAAGCTCCCTGCTGGAGTGGAACTAAACTATAGAACCAATGGGAACCTGTTCAACCTTCGATGCCACCAGGCTAGATCCAAGACCGTTCCATCTGTCATTGAACTGCAGTATGCGGATGACACTTGCGTCTGCGCACAGAGGCTGAACTCCAAGCCATCGTCAACATCTTCACCGAGACATACGAAAGCATAGGCCTTACATTAAACATCCGTAAGAAAAAGCTCCTCCACCAACCTGACTCCCCCACACAGCACTACCCCACCCCGGTCATTAAAATCCATGGCACAGCCTTTGACAACGTGGACTATTTTCCATATCTCTCGAGCCTACCATCAGCAAGGGCAGACATCAATGACAAGGTCAGAGACCGCCTCCAGTGTGCCAGCGCAGCCGTCGGTCGCTTGAGAAAGAGCGTGTTTGAAGACCAGGACCTCAAATCTGGCACCGAGCTTATAGTCTACAGTGCAATAGTGATACCCACCCTTCTATATGGTTCAGAGACGTGGACTATATACAGTAGACACCTCAACACGCTGGAGAAGTACCACCAGCGCTGCCTCCGCAAGATCTTGCAAATCTACTGGGAGGATAGACACAGCAACATCAGCGTTCTCACGAGGCCAACATCCCCAGCATCGCAGCACTGACCACACTCGACCAGCTCCGTTGGGCGGGCCACATCGTTCGCATGCCCAACACGAGATTCCCGAAGCAAGCGCTCTACTCGGCACTCCTACACGGCAAGCGAGCCTCAGGTGGGCAGAGGAAACGTTTCAAGGACACCCTCAAAGCCTCCTTGATAAAATGCAATAACCCCACTGGCACCTTGGAATCTCTGGCCCATGGCCGCCCAAAGCAGAGGAAGAACATCCGAAAGGGTGCTGAGCACCTCGAGTCTCGTCGCCAAGAGCATGCAGAAATCAAGTGCAGACAGCGGAAGGAGCGTGCGGCAAACAAGACTCACCACCCACCCCTGCCTTCAATCACTGTCTGCCCCACCTTTTACAGGGACTGTAATTCCCACATTGGACTGTACAGTCACCGGAGAACTCACTTCAAGAGTGGAAGCAAGTCTTCCTTGATTTCGAGGGACAAAAAGGAAATAATCTTGAGGAGATAGAGTGTACAACTGAGGTACTGAATGAGTACCTGGCATTTGTCTTCACAAAAGAGGATAAAGTTAATGCTAGAGGGGAGGGGGGTGGCAGTGAAGTAGAAATATTGGATAGGATAAAAATAGATACAAAGGAGGTGCTAAATAGGTTGGCATCACTCAAAATCAACAAATCATCTGGTCCAGATGGGATGCCTCTAGGTTGCTGAGGGAAGCAAGGTTGGAGATAGTAGAACATAAGAACATAAGAATTAGGAACAGGAGTAGGCCATCTAGCCCCTCGAGCCTGCTCCGCCATTCAACAAGATCATGGCTGATCTGGCCGTGGACTCAGCTCCACTTACCCGCCCGCTCCCCATAATCCTTAATTCCCTTATTGGTTAAAAATCTATCTATCTGTGACTTGAATACATTCAATGAGCTAGCCTCAACTGCTTCCTTGGGCAGAGAATTCCACAGATTCACAACCCTCAGAGAAAAAATTCCTTCTCAACTCGGTTTTAAATTGGCTCCCCCGTATTTTGAGGCTGTGCCCCCTAGTTCTAGTCTCCCCGACCAGTGGAAACAACCTCTCTGCCTCTATCTTGTCTATCCCTTTCATTATTTTAAATGTTTCTATAAGATCACCCCTCATCCTTCTGAACTCCAATGAGTAAAGACCCAGTCTACTCAATCTATCATCATAAGGTAACCCCCTCATCTCCGGAATCAGCCTAGTGAATCATCTCTGTACCCCCTCCAAAGCTAGTATATCCTTCCTTAAGTAAGGTGACCAAAACTGCACGCAGTACTCCAGGTGCGGCCTCACCAATAACCTATACAGTTGCAGAAGGACCTCCCTGCTTTTGTATTCCATCCCCCTCGCAATGAAGGCCAACATTCCATTCGCCTTCCTGATTACCTGCTGCACCTGCAAACTAACTTTTTGGGATTCATGCACAAGGACCCCCAGGTCCTTCTGCACCGCAGCATGTTGTAATTTCTCCCCATTCAAATAATATTCCCTTTTATTGTTTTTTTCCCCCAAGGTGGATGACCTCACACTTTCCGACATTGTATTCCATCTGCCAAACCTTAGCCCATTCGCTTAACCTATCTAAATCTCTTTGCAGCCTCTCTGTGTCCTCTACACAACCCGCTTTCCCACTAATCTTTGTGTCATCTGCAAATTTTGTTACACTACACTCTGTCCCCTCTTCCAGGTCATCTATGTATATTGTAAACAGTTGTGGTTCCAGCACCGATCCCTGTGGCACACTACTAACCACCGATTTCCAACCCAAAAAGGACCCATTTATCCAGACTCTCTGCTTTCTGTTAGCCAGCCAATTCTCTATCCATGCTAATACATTTCCTCTGACTCCGCGTACCTTTATCTTCTGTAGTAACCTTTTGTGTGGCACCTTATCGAATGCCTTTTGGAAATCTAAATACACCACATCCATCGGTACACCTCTATCCACCATGCTCGTTATATCCTCAAAGAATTCCAGTAAATTAGTTAAACATGATTTCCCCTTCATCAATCCATGCTGCATCTGCTTGATTGCACTATTCCTATCTAGATGTCCCGCTATTTCTTCCTTAATGATAGTTTCAAGCATTTTCCCCACTACAGATGTTAAACTAACCGGCCTATAGTTACCTGCCTTTTGTCTGCCCCCTTTTTTAAACAGAGGCGTTACATTAGCTGCTTTCCAATTCGCTGGTACATCCCCAGAGTCCAGAGAATTTTGGTAGATTATAACGAATGCATCTGCTATAACTTCCACCATCTCTTAATATCCTAGGATGCATTTCCTCAGGACCAGGGGACTTGTCTACCTTGAGTCTCATTAGCCTGTCCAGCACTACCCACCTAATGATAGTGATTGTCTCAAGGTCCTCCCTTCCCACATTCCTGTGACCAGCAACTTTTGGCTTGGTTTTTGTGTCTTCCACTGTGAAGACCGAAGCAAAATAATTGTTTAAGGTCTCAGCCATTTCCACATTTCCCATTATTAAATCCCCCTTCTCATCTTCTAAGGGACCAACATTTACTTTCGTCACTCTTTTCCGTTTTATATATCTGTAAAAGCATTTACCATCTGTTTTTATGTTTTGCGCAAGTTTACCTTCGTAATCTATCTTTCCTTTCTTTATTGCTTTCTTAGTCATTCTTTGCTGTTGTTTCAAATTTTCCCAATCTTCTAGTTTCCCACTAACCTTGGCCACCTTATACGCATTGGTTTTTAATTTGATACTCTCCTTTATTTCCTTAGTTATCCACGACTGGTTATCCCTTCTCTTACCGCCCTTCTTTTTCCACTGGAATATATTTTTGTTGAGCACTATGAAAGAGCTCCTTAAAAGTCCTCCACTGTTCCTCAATTGTGCCACCGTTTAGTCTGTGTTTCCAGTCTACTTTAGCCAACTCTGCCCTCATCCCACTGTAGTCCCCTTTGTTTAAGCATAGTACGCTCGTTTGAGACACTACTTCCTCACCCTCAATCTGTATTACAAATTCAACCATACTGTGATCACTCATTCCGAGAGGATCTTTTACTAGGAGATCGTTTATTATTCCTGTCTCATTACACAGGACCAGATCTAAGATAGCTTGCTCCCTTGTAGGTTCTGTAACATACTGTTCAAAGAAACAATCCCATATGCATTCTATGATTTCCTCCTCCAGGCTACCCCGTGCGATTTGATTTGACCAATCGATATGTAGGTTAAAATCCCCCATGATTACTGCTGTTCCTTTTTCACATGCCTCCATTATTCCCTTGATTATTGCCCGCCCCACCGTGAAGTTATTATTTGGGGGCCTATAAATTACGCCCACCAGTGACTTTTTCCCCTTACTATCTCTAATCTCCACCCACAATGATTCAACATTTTGTTCATTAGAGCCAATATCATCTCTCACAACTGCCCTGATATCATCCTTTATTAACAGAACTACCCCACCTCCTTTCTCTTCTTGTCTATCTTTCCGAATCGTCAGATACCCCTGTATGTTTAATTCCCAGTCTTGGCTACCCTGCAACCACGTTTCTGTAATGGCCACCAAATCAAACCCATTTGTAATGATTTGTGCCGTCAACTCATTTACTTTATTTCGAATGCTGCCTGCGTTTAGGTAGAGTGTTTTAATACTAGTTTTTAAACCATGATTTAAACCAAGCTTATGGAAACATCATTGGTGGTATTTCTCCAGCGAGTTGAAGTGTCCATTGTTTACAGGAGGGCGGGTATCACTACAGCCCTGTAGACCATAAGCTTGGTGACAGGTTTGAGGGCCTGATCTTCAACCACTCTCCTCCTCAGGCGGCCGAAGGTTGCGCTGGCGCACTGGAGGCGGTGTTGAACCTCATCGTCTATGTCTGCCCTTGCTGATAATAGGCTCCCAGGGTATGGAAAGTGGTCCACGTTGTCCAGGGCCGTGCCGTGGATTGTGATGACTGTGTAGTGGGGGTCAGGTTGGTGGAGGACCTTTGTCTTACGGATGTTTAGTGTAAGGCCTATGCTTTCGTACGCCTCAGTGAAGATGTTGACGATGACTTGGAGTTCAGCCTCTGAATGTGTGCAGACGCAAGCGTCATCCCCGTACTGTTGCGGAGGATGGAGAAATACCAACGCAAGATCCTGCAAATACCCTTGGAGGACAGATGCACCAATGTTAATGTTCTCGAAAGCACTGACCACACTCGACCAGCTCCGTTGGACGGGCCACATTTGTGTCGGGCATGCGAACAGACTCCCAAAGCAAGCGCTCTACTTGGAACTCCTACACGGCGAACCTCAGGTGGGCAGAGGAAACGTTTCAAGGACACCCTCAAAGCCTCCTTGATAAAGTGTAATATCCTCACTGACACCTGGGAGTCCCTGGCCAAAGACTGCCCTAAGTGGAGGAAGAGCATCCGGGAGGGCGCTGAGCACCTTGAGTCTCGTCACCGAGAGCATGCAGAAAATAAGCGCAGGCAGCGGAAGGACCGTGCGACAAACCAGACTCCCCACCCACCCTTTCGTCCAACGACTGTTTGTCCCACCTGTGACAGAGACTGTAATTCCCATATTGGACTGTTCAGTCACCTTAGAACTCACTTTTGGAGTCTTCCTCGATTTCAAGGGACTGCCTACGATGATGAATAGAAGCTCTGGCCATGTAATAGAGTTCTACCTAGTGGCCTACTGCTCCAGTTCGTGGACTACTGTGGTAATGCAACTGCTGATGTAAATAAAAACTTCAGGATACAACTTGACAAGTTCCTGTAGAGCCATCTTGTATGCGTGTGTTTGTGATGTCGTAAAGAAGATAGATTGACGAACAACGATAGGATAGTCGGATTCCCTGGCTGAAATTTATGTTGGTGGATGATTCCACCCAATAACAGAGTCTTTGAGGAGGTTCTTTGTTTTGCAGCACAGCTAAAACTCCAAGTGAAATTTCAAGTACAAAAGCAAAATACTGCAGATACTGGAATCAGAAATAAAAACAGAAAATGCTGGAAATCTCAGCAGGTCAGGCAGCAGCTGTGGAGAGAAAAACACAGTTAACATTTCAGGTCAATGACCCTTCGTCAGAACATTTCAAGCACACTTTTGACATTACATAACATATGAAATAGGAACAGGACTAGGCCATACAGCCCCTTGAGCTTGCTCCACCATTCAATAAGATCATGGCTGATCTGATCATGGACTCAGCTCCACTTCCCCGCCCACTCCCATAATCTCTTATCCCCTTATCGTTTAAGAAGCTGTTTATTTCTGTCTTAAATTTGTTCAATGTCCCAGCTTCCACAGCTCTCGGAGTCAACGAATTCCACAGATTTACAACCCTCAGATGAAATTTCTCCTCATCTCTGTTTTAAATGGGCGGCTCCTTATTCTAAGATTGTGCCCTCTCGTTCTCGTCTCCCCCATCAGTGGAAACATCCTCTCTGCATCCACCTTGTCAAGCCCCCTCATATTCTTATACGTTTCGATAAGATCACACCTCATTCTTCTGAATTCCAATGATTAGAGGCCCAACCTATCAACCTTTCCCCATAAGTCAACCCCCTCATCCCGGAATCAACCTAGTGAACCTTCTCTGAACTGCCTCCAAAGCAAGTATATCCTTTCATAAATATGGTGTTATGTTCAGAATAAATCCACAGGACTATATCGCAAGCTCAAACTGTTGTGACCTTGGTCTGTTTATTCAGACTCGAGTGAAGCAGCAGCATGGTGAATCACCTGTTATACCTGCTTGCCCCAGGGTGCACAGGTGACCCTTGGGTCTCCCACACGTGTGCCCCCTAGTAGCAAGTCTTACATTTTAGTAAGGTTTACATACATAACATCCCCCCACCAAAAAGTCTTATGTGCAAGATATTTGCAAGTTGAGGCAATCTGGCGCCCGGCGACCCCAGGTCGATCGCCTGGTGGGTTCATCCTCGTGGTTGACGGCGAAGTTGATCGTGTTAGTGGGTCGCTGGGGGCCAGGTCCTTTCACAGTGGTTCCTGGTTATCTGTAGGTCACAATTTGGTCTTGTCGTTAGCCCGGTACATGGTTTCACAATCAGACGCTCCGTTTTCATCACATACACTCCATTCCCCCACTTGGCTAATGCGGTGCTAGTGGCCCAACTCGGGCCCTGAACATGGTCTACATCACTTATTCTGATGACGGGTGGAGGGGCCATGCAATTATGGTACATTCTATGCTGATGGCATACGGAAAGCTCGGTTCTGAGTGATTCTGTCTGGTGACTGCGTAGTACCCAGGATAGCCAGCTCTGTAGGGAGTCTACTGTGACTCACGTGGGTAGGTTTAGTGATTTGGGCTGCTTGCTCCGGGCTATTGTCGCTGACCCAGAGGTCTGGCAAGCCCAGGATGGCCGCAATGACTTGGAGACTTTCGGTAGTGGCAGGAGGCCTAGTGGTCCACGTGGACCTTGGGCTGTTGTATGGGGGCCCTGGGCCACTGACTGTGTGCAGCCGCCCTGCCTTACTTTGCAACATTGGGATGGGTCTTTTGTCTCTGCGATGGATAGGTTGCCACATCCCATCTAGCAGTTCACCTTTGGCAGGCATTAACATGGGATCCTGGCTGGTTCAAGTCCTAAGCTGGGGGGCTGTTACAGTCGACCCCCCACTTTCTAGCACTTCCACGACCACGAGCGGGTCTGCAGGCTGCACCGTTTCCACCCCGGTCGTGGTCAACGTTCGCCAACTGAGGGCATTGGTGCCACTCTGAGTGCCTGGCCCGTGGCGGATCATGTTACAGTGCACAGTGTTAGACATTCTCGAAACAACGCATCGATACTGGTGCCTCTGCTCTCTCAAGCTTGTGGGATGAGCAGCTTGTCTGACTCAAGCACATGTTGGGACACTCTTTGGTACGTCTCTTTAGTCCCGTAAATACAGGCTGCTGTTTTGTTTAACTTATTGGATACGTGTTCAATCGTTTGGGGCTCGCCCGCTACTTTTGATTGCTGCACAACACTCCCAACCCCGTGCAGTAACATCTCACTTGCAACAAATACTTTGTTAGATACATATACGACTGGTTAGTGTTCGCCCGCTACTTTGGCTTGTTGTAAGATACCCCAACCCCATATAATGGTACATCATTGGCCGCTCACAAGGGTTACATAGTGCACACAATTTATTGGAGTGTCGTGGGTTCCTGGCCTTTCCCATTGCCCCAAATCCAGTCGTCTTCCTTGCTGGACGACACATTCCTCAGTTCCGTTGCAGCGACCTCCCGTAGTCTGGATGCCCTCTCGTCCGTGTCAGTGATGCCGACTGCCGTGATCTTCCTCCACAGATATTTTGCCTCCGGCATCGGGAAGATGCATTCGGATCGTTTCGGCCAGAGTCCCACTCCGCATGGTCGACCAGGAGCTTCTTCCATCGTCGTGAAGAGGTCGTCGGCTTCGGGTGGTGGGTACCGCGCCTGTACCACTGCTCGGTTGAACTTTACCTCCTCGTGGTTGTGATGAGTGATCTGTGCCTCAGGGATTTGCAAATGGATCTGCACTTCGATGCCTGGTTCAGCTGAAGGTGGGGGTTTGCTTAGCCTTTGAGAAGGGGAGACCTCTTTCACCAGAGAAGATACGCAGAGGTCTTCCTAGTTCCATCAAATCTTCCCCATCCACCTCTTGCCAAGCAGCAATCCAGTGGTAAATCATGCACTGCTCCCTCATGGAATACTCTTATGTCCACAGTACCAATAACTGGTATCAGTTCCTTGGTGTAGGTGCGCAGTTTTGCCTGAAAGCGGGATCAGCTCAGATTGCTGTGCTTTGTCGCTCCACAGCCTCTCGAAAACCTTCTGGCTCATAACTGATTGACTCGCCCCCGTGTCTCATTCCAAGGAGACTGGCGTGCCGTTAAGTTCAATTTTTAACATTATTGGAGAGCTTTAGGTGGTGAAGATGTGTATCCCATATACTTGGTCTTCATCCTCAGGTTCAGTTGCCTCTCCTGTTCGTTCATCGTGATCCTCGCTGGATCGGTCGTCCTCTCCCGACTCTACCATGTGATGAGTCAGAGATAGTTAGCACATTCGCTGAAGGTGCCCCATTGTTCCATAGCCCTTGCACCCATAGGGCTTGAATCGACATTGATGAGCTCTATGACTGCCCCCGCAGCGCCAACATGGTGCTAATGGATACGCATTCACACCCCCCGGTGGACTCGGAGTCACTAAAGGCCTCGGTCTGGTCTCTGCAATCGTGTGGGCCCTGCCCTGTGCCGTTCTGCCTACTGAAAACATTATTTTGTGCACTGTGCTTGCCGGTGAGCTTCGATTCTGTGAAGATATCTGTTTCGTGTTATCGCTGGTGGATATGAAGGCTTGGGCTATCATGATGGCCTTGCTCAGATCTCGGGATTCGGCAGACAGCAGGATGACCTCGTGGCCAATTGCAAGCACAAAAAAGTCCCGCAACATTTCCCCCAAGGATCCTGAAAATTCGCACTGCCCCGCACGGCGTCTTATGTCGGTGACAAAACTCGCCACGTTCTGGCCCCCATGAGCGATAGTGCGTGTAAAAGTGGTACCTGGCCATCAGGATGCTCTTCTTTGGCTTGAGGTGTTCCCTAGCCAGCGTACACAGCTCTACGTAAGATTTGTCCGTTAGTTTGACCGGTGCCAGCAAATTATTAAGGAGCCCATATACCGATAACCCACATGCGGTGAGGAGAATCGCCCTGCGCTTGATCTCTGTTTCAGCCGTGTCCAATTCGTTGGCCACAAAATACTCAACGATCATCTGTGCACCCTGGGGCAAGTCTTAACATTTTGGCTTCCCAATCATCACCCTCAACAAATCTCTCAAGAATACCAATGGCAGCCATTACCGCGTGAACATTCGTGATCCGTTACTCGTCGCCACTTTGTTATGTTCAGAATAAATCCACTGGACTATAATCACAAGCTCAAACTGTTGTGACTTTGGTCTCTTCATTCAGAATCGAGTGAAGCAGCAGCATGGTGAATCACCTTTTATATCTGCTTGCCCCAGGGTGCACAGGTGACCCTTAGTTCTCCCACAGGTGTACCTCCTAGTGGCAAGTCTTGCATTTTGGCAAGGTTTACATACACACATAACATATGGAAACCAGAGTCCAGATGGCCGCACCTATGGGAATAATTGGGCACTTGAGCGAGTTCCATCGCGACTGAGAAACTGTTTGTGGGGCAGCGAAAAATGTTTTTCACCGCTAATAGTATTATCGAAGTCCCCGTTGATGAAAACCATAACTGGGTGGTGTTAGAAAGAAAACGGGCTATTTTTCTGACTGAAGCAGGCCCTGAGGTATAGGAAACCCTGAAAAATGTGCTTCTTCCTGCCAAACCAAAGGATATGCCACTGACAGAACAGCTCTACAGTCCAGAGCTGAATTGCTGAAAGTTATCGTTCTGGAATACGAGATCAATTAATTGACGAGAGTATCAATAAGTACATTGTAGCTATAAAAAACTATCACTGTCATTTTGGAAACTTTCAGGACCGAGCATTGCACGACCGCTTTGTTTGTGGGATGAAAAATGAAGCAATCAAAAGTTGTTGACAACCCCTAACTTGACTTTTGATTTAGCTTTGTCAGACAGCTGTGTCAATGGATATGGCCGACCAATACTCTCAAGAATTTCATGCCATTTCCAGTCATCAGACAACCGAGGTGAATCACCTGCAGGTAAAAAGTAAAAGGCAGTTGGGCCCTAAGGCCTCAGCAACTGGCCAAGGTAACAATACATTGAAGTTATGCTATCGATGCCTGAGACAACACATTGCTCAAAGCTGTCCATGTGAAGGCAGAATATTTCTTCTGCAAGAACAGGGTATCTTGCAAAGGCTTGCTGACTGAAGAATAAACCGATGTTCAATGCTACAAGTAGAAATTGACAGAGACTACATGGCATTGAAGAGAAGCAAAAAGATGGAGGTATTAGAGATAAGTCATCAGGAGCGCGAGGGTACCTAACAACGATTCACGAAGTATCATCATCCAAGTAAACGTTGCAGGAACCAGGAAACCCATGGAAATCGACACTGGTGCATCTGTGAGTGTAGTACCGGAATCGCTATATCTCGATAAGTTGAGTGATTTTCCATTGGCGAAGTGAAAGATAGAACTGCAAGGCTACTCAGGAGAGCAAATCAGAGTGGTAGGACATATCACCGTACTGATGAAGTACAAGGATCAGTTTCAGAGCTTGCCTCTTTTAGTAGTGGCAGGAGACAAGCCTGCTTTAATAGGTAGAAATTGGTTGGGATCACTGAAGCTGAATTGGAATGAGATTGTGTATGGGGAACTGATATTTGTATCAAAAGATAATGTCATCAAACAGTATCAAAAGGTGTTCCGTGAAACAGGCAGTCCGATCCAAGGCTTCGAGGTGGATGTCAGAGTACAGAAGGACACTAGACCAGTTTACTGCAAACCACATACTGTATCATATGCACTCAAGGAGAAAGTTGAGCAAGAACTCAAAAGACTAGAAACTGAACATTATCTCGAAGATAGATCTAAGTAATTGGGCTACATCCATTGTTGTTGTATCTAAGTCAGATGGTAAGGTCAGGTTGTGTGGCAATTGTAAAGTAACCATAAACCAGGTTCTAGAGGGTAATCTCCCCAATATAGTGTCAAATGTAGAAGATTTGTTCACAATGCTGACAGGTGGTCAGATTTTCTCAAAGTTAAATCTCACAAATGCCGACTTACAACTTCAACTAGATGAGAAGTCCAAGTTATGCTTGACTATAAATACTCATCTGGCCTATATCAATTTAATAGGCTACCATTTTGGAGTGTCTTTCACCCCCGCCATATTCCAAGGGGCAATGAACCAGATTTTGCAAGGCCTTGAATGGAAGGGGGAAAGGAAAGGGAGGGGGGGGGCAGGGATGGAAAGGAAAGACAGAAAGATTTGCATTTTTATAGCACCTTTCATGATCACCAGACACCTCAAAAGCACTTTACAGCGAATTAAGTACTCTTTAAAGTGTAGTCACTTTTGCAATGTGAGAAATGCAGCAGCCAATTTGCACACAAGCAAACTCCCACAAACAGCAATGTGATAGTGACCAAATAATTTGTTTTTATGTTGATTGAGGGATAAATATTGGCCAGGACACCAGGGATAACTTCCCTGCTCTTCTTCGAAATAGTGTCATGGGATCTTTTACGTCCACTTGAGATCAGACGGGGCCTCGGTTCAATATCTCATCCGAAAGACAGCACCTCCGACAGTGCAGCGCTCCCTCAGCATTACACCGGCATGTCAACCTAGATTTTTGTGCTCAAGTCCCTGGAGTGGACTCGAACCCACAACCCTCCGACTCAGAGGCAAGAGTGGTACCCACTGAGCCATAGCTGACATGCTAAAGTAAATATAGATCTGAAACCCAGGCTGAATTTCATCGTGCAGCTTGTTTTATCACCTTGACTGATGCCCCAGATCAGTTAACTCAGCACAGACCATGGACTGAATGTGGAACTTTCCTGGTGTGTCTGACAACCAGGCCATTAACCTACTCAGCAAGTAAGGCACATACTTCATTTCACCTCATGGCCTTTCAATAACAGGAGATTTGCAGTTTAATCAGTAAATGGTATTGTAAATGCCAACCACAAGACTAAACAATTGGGTAGCAAAGGTATAGGATTGTCCAAAAGTGGATAAGTATGCATTAAGAGTTCGCCGGTGTACAATTACTATCAAAGGCTTGAGAGTTGAAAAAGTTTTTCATAGTTAGGTTCGATTGTCAGCTGGCTAGAGGACAAAAGCAAACAATTGTAGGACCAAAGTTATGTAGTATGTTATTTAGATGATATGCTCATTTCAGCACCAAATAGGCAAATCTATAACATACTGAATGAAGTGCTCATACGGCTAGAGAAGCACAAAGTACCAGTGACTGCAAACAAGCAGGAGTTATTTCAAAATTCAGTGGAGTACTTAGGGCATCATCATCATCATCATCGTCGGCAGTCCCTCAGAAATTGAGGAAGACTTGCTTCCACTCTTTAAAAAAAAAAGTGAGTCCTTAGGTGACTGAGCAGTGCAATACGAGAACCACAGTCCCTGTCAGAGGTGGGACAGATAGACATTGAGGGGAAGGGTGGGTGGGACAGGTTTGCCGCACGCTCTTTCCACTGCCTGTGCTTGATTTCTGCATGCTCTCGCCGATGAGAGTCGAAGTGCTCAGTACCCTCCCAGATGCACTTCCTCCACTTAGAGCGTTCTTTGGCCAGGGACTCCCAGATGTCAGTGGGGATGTTGCACTTTTTCAGGGAGGCTTTGAGGATGTACTTAGGCCACAGCGTAGACAAAGATGGTTTACAGCCAACCAAGGGAAAGCTGGATGCAATCAAAAATGCACCCACTCCCAAGAATGTTCCTGAACTTCGATCATTTTTGGGACTTTTGAACTATTATGGGAAGTTACTACCAAATTTGGCTAGTGTTACATCCACTGAATGAGCTGTTGTAAAAACAGGTCTATTGGAAGTAGTCAGAAGAATGCGACACAGCACTCAGAGTATAAAAGCCAGATGTTAGTTCACTATGACGTATCTAAGGAGATCAAGCTACCATGTAACACCTCTCCTCTCCGTATGGAGTTGGAGCAGTGATCCCTCATATACTCGCTAGTGGGAAGGAGACCAATTGCTCTTGCTTCACGCACTCAGCGCCAGTGAGTGTAATTATGCGCAAATCAAAAGAAAAGCTTTGGCATTGATTTTTGGGGTCAAGAAGTTCCACAAGTACTTGCATGCTCATAAGTTTACCATCGTTACCGACCATAAGCCCCTGACAGCAATCCTCCATCCAAAGTCTCCAATTCCAACATTAGCTGCAGCCCAAATGCAGAGATGGGCTTTGATTTTGTCAGCATATCCCTATGACATTGAGTAGACGATCAGCTGATCACAGTAATGCTGATGCTATGTCTAGGTTGCCATCCCCATCACACATTACACCCAAATGGGGAAGTGTTCTATTTTTCATACATTGATGAACTGCCAGTCACAGCTGAAGAGATTGGTAGAGCAACCAAACATGAACCAGTTATGTCAAAGGTGTATGATTACATAGCAAATGGATGGCCAAACCAGGTAACAGAGGAAGATAATCATCCATAGTTCATTCATAGGAATGAATTATCAGCGGATAAATATTGTACCATGTGGGGTGCAAGAGTAGTTATCCCAAATAAGTTCAGATCCAAATTATGAGGAGATCTTCATGACCAGCACCTGGGAGTGTGCGTGACCAAGAGTTTTGCATGCAGTTAGTTACGGTGGTTAGGTCTAGATAAAGATATAGAGTACATCGTTTGACATGTTGTACACTGACTATCAGTAAGCAAGAAACCACCATCAGTACCATTACAGCCATGGAAATGGACTCCCAGGGTGTGGCAAAGATTACATGTAGATTTTGCCGAGCTAGAAGGACAACAGTTGTTCATCGTGATTGATAGTCATTTGAAGTGGGTAGAGGCGTTTCCGATACAGAAAACAAAACAAAACATTAGACAATTTGCGAAGATTGTTTTCTGCATATGGCCTCCCAGAAGAAATTATGTCTGATAATGGGCCGCAATTTTGTTCAGAAGAATTTGCACAGTTCATGAGCAGAAATGGTGTGAAACATATCAAAGTTCCACCGTACCACTCTGCTTCAAATGGTGCAGCAGAGCGCAGAGTACAAATTGTAAAACGGGCCCTCATCAAGCAAATGTTGGATCTAAATCCAAAGAAACGAGCAAATTTTTCAATTATTTATCGTAATACTCCTCATACAACTACTGGCAGAACACCAGCAGAGTTATTTCTCAAACAACCACCACAAACCAGGTTCTCACTGCCAAGTTTGGTTTTAACGGTCAGTAGAAGAGAAACAATTAAGACAGAAAGAGAATCATGATAGAGATAGAGTACGAGAGAGAAATGTGAAATTAAATCAGAAGGAGTGAAGAACTATCACCATAAATGGTTAAAGTGGTTACCAGGAAGAGTAATGAAGATATGTGGCCCTTGCACATATTTGGTCAAGATGTTTGATCATGGAAAGGTTAGGTTTGTTCACATTGATCATATTTTACCTACAGATGTGAAAGGAGTTGAAAGTTGGAATGATTAGATTATTTCTGATGAGTCAGATAGTCTTGTTACAAGTACAGTACCAGTAGCAAATCCTACATCAGATGTACTAGAAACAAGTCCAAGAGAATGTCAGAATTTCAGTCAGAGTCCAAGTCAGGCAGACGAAAGGTCTGAAGTTGTAGAGAGAGTCCAAATGTAGATCAAGGGTTACCCTTGGAGGAAAACTTTCCTCTGGCTCAGCTTAGAATGAGTCTAAGTTCGACAAGTTTGGGAAGTTCTGTTCTCGAGCGAAGGTATCCTCTTCGAAGCAGAAAACATAGAAAAATAGGTGGAGACCATTCGGCCCTTCGAGCCTGCACCACCATTCAATAAGATCATGGCTGATCATTCAACCTCAGTACCCCTTTCCTGTTTTCTCTCCATACCCCTTGATCCCTTTAGCCGTAAGGGCCATATCCAACACCATCTTGAATATATCTAAACGAACTGGCATCAACAACTTTCTGCGGTAGAGAATTCCACAGGTTAACAACTCTCAGTGAATAAGTTTCTTCTCATCTCGGTCCTAAATGGCTTACCCCATATACTTAGACTGTGACCCCTGGTTCTGGACCCCAACATCGGGAACATTCTTCCTGCATCTAACCTGACCAGTCCCGTAAGAATTTTATATGTTTCTATGAGATCTCCTCTCATCCTTCTAAACTCCAGTGAATACAGGCCCAGTCGATCCAATCTCTCCTCATATGTCAGTCCTGTCATCCTGGGAATCAGTCTGGTGAACCATCACTGCACTCCCTCAATAGCAAGAACGCCCTTCCTCAGATTAGGAGACCAAAACTGAACACAACAGGTGAGGCCTCACCAAGGCCCTGTACAACTGCAGTAGGACCTCCCTGCTCCTATACTCAAATCCCCCATCTATGAAGGCCAACATGCCATTTGCCGCCTTCACCACCTGCTGTACCTGCATGCCAACTTTGTGACTGATGTACCATGACACCCAGGTTTCGTTGCACCTCCCCTTTTCCTAATCTGCCGCCATTCAGATAATATTCTGACTTCATATTTTTGCCACCAAAGTGGATAACTTCATTTATCCACATTATACTGCATATGCCATGCATTTGCCCACTCCTAACCTGTCCAAAAAGCTATACAACATGAATTGCAATTACATGGGCGGGGGGGGGGGGGGAAGGGGAGGAGGAGGAGGAAGAAAGAGATACACAAAACACTCCTCGTAAGGGTTTTGCTTTTCAAGAGTATGTTTTTCTTTTCACCTGCTATGGAGATAAAGCAAGAACAGCACGTCCCAGGGTTTTGGGGGTTTTTGGTGGTAATCATTAGCAGTCTCTTAGCATCCTCCTCACAACTCATACCGCCACCCAGCTTAGTGTCATCTGCAAACTTGGCGATATTACATTCAATTCCTTCATCTAAATCATTGATGTATATTGGAAATAGCTGGGGTCCCAGCACTGAGCCCTGCGGCACCCCACTAGTCATTGCCTGCCATTCTGAAAAAGACCAGTTTATCCCGACCCAGTTTATCCCGACTCTCTGCTTTCTGTCTGCCAACCAGTTCTCTATCCACGTCAATGCATTACCCCCAATACCATGTGCTTTAAGTTTGCACAACAACCTCTTGTGTGGGACCTTGTCAAAAGCCTTTTGAAAGTCCAAATACACCACATCCACTGGTTCTCTCTTGTCCACTCTACTAGTTACATCCTCAAAAAATTCTAGATTTGTCAGGCATGATTCCCCTTTCATAAATTCATACTGACTTGGACCGATCCTGTCACTGCTTTCCAAATGCACTGCTATTTTATCTTTAATAATTGATTCCAACATTTTCCCCACTACTGATGTCAGGCTAACCGGTTTATAAATTCCCCGTTTTCTCTCCCCCTCCTTTTTTAAAAAGTGGTGTTACATTAGCTACCCTCCAGTCCATAGGAACTGATCCAGAGTTGATAGACTGATGGAAAATGATCACTAATGCATCCAGTGGTTAAGTTTGATTTGTAAATATGCCAAAATAAGTCCACATCTTTTGTTATGTATAACCATGCAAGTTACGCATAATTATTATTTTGTTAAGATTACTTCATTAAAGGAGGGAGAAGTGTAATAGAGCTCCACCAAGTGGACTACTCTGGTAATGCAACTGCTGATGCAAATATAATAAAGCATCAAGTTCCTGTAGAGCCATCTTGTATGTGTGTGTTTGTGATGTCATAAAGAAGATATCACAGACCACAATCTTTCAAACCTCCTTAGATACAAGTGGTGCCAAAGGACTTTAGGATTGCAAATCTGACACCACTGTTTAGAAATGGGGAGCGAGATAAACCTGGAATTACAGGCCAGTCAGTCGAATGTCAGTGGTGGGAAAACTACTACGACCATTGTCAAGGACAAAATTCTCAATTAGAGAAGCATGGATTAATAAGGGACAGCCACCACAGATTTGTTAACAGCAAATCATGTCTGACGAACCTGACTGAGTACTTAGATGAAATAACAGAGGATTGATGAAGGTAATGCAGATGTATACATGAACTTTCAAATGACATTTCATAAAAGTACACCTCATAAAAGATGTAATCAGAAAATCGAAGCACATGGGATTAAAGTGACGGTAACTTGGGTATGAAATTAGCTAAAAAAGGTAGGAGGCAGAGAGTTGTGGTGAACGGATGTTTTGCTGACCGGATAGAAGTTTGCAGTGGGCTCCCCCAGGGATCGGTATTAGGACAATTACTTTTCTTACATATAAATGACCTCAACTTGGGTAGAGAGAGTACAATTTTGAACTTTGCAGACAATACAAAACTTGGCAACGCAGTAAATAGTGAGCAGGATATTAGCAGACTTCAGGAGGACAAATTGGTGATATGGGCAGACACATGATAGATGCAATGTAGTCTGGATAAGTATGAAGTGATGCACTTTGGGAGAAACAACATGGAATGACAGTATCATCCAAATGGTCCTATTTTGACAGTGGTGGGGTGCAAGAACAGAGGGACCTGGGGTGCATATTCACAAATCTATGAAAGTGGCAGAACAAGTTGAGAAGTTAAGAAAGCGCCTGGGATTACTTGGCTTTGTAAATAGGGGCATTGACTATAAAAGCAAGGAACCTTTACAAATCTCTGGTGAGGCCTCGCTGGAGTATTGCGTACAATTCAGGGCACCACACTTTAGGAAGGAGGTCAAGGTCCTGGAGGAGATGATGCAGAGGAGATTTACCATGATGACACCAGGGATTTAAAATAATTGGCAAAAATCTAGGGGGGAAATTTCTTCAGAGGGTTGTAAAGATCTGGAATGCACTAACTGAAAAGGTGGTGGAATCAGATTCCATTCCATAGGAATTTTTTTAAAGGCAATTGGACATGGAAGAGGACTAATTTGCAGGGTTATGGGGAAAAAGCTGGGGTGTGGGAGTAAATTGGACAGCTCTTTCAAAGAGCCGGCACAGATGAGATGGGCTGAATGGTCTCCTTCTGTCCTGCAAGATTTCATGGGCTAGACTTTCGGCACATCATCGCCCATATAAGTGTGGAGATTCAGGCTATTGCCCATTTTTGATGAAAAATGAAAATTAGTGCCCGATTATAGCCCATTTATCGCCGGCGCAACTTTCGGCATACAGGAATGAGCTGCATCGCCCAGCCTATTTGCCAAGAATTCTGGTTATAATGGAAACTAGTACCAGATTATCGCTGAGCGCTACTTTCGGCATTTCAAACATAATTCGCCTAAATAATCGCTGGCCCAAAATGACGCTGAAGAAAAGCTGCAATCACCTGACCTTAACTCTGCACTACGGACGTCATTTTGCAATTCGGAGGATCTTTAATAAAAGGCTGTTTGAAGTGCTCCTCAGGAGAAGCAATTTGAGAGTGATTTTAAGGGCGTTTTTGACCCTTGTCAATCATCTAATCACATTTGTATTTGTTGAGGACAAATTAACGGCATTTATAGTGATGTGGCCTGTAATTTCACAACTAGTATTGATGACTAATCACATGCTACAGAATAGAGATGAGAGGCTTATTGAAGAGCATTGTGTGCCCAAGGAGGTGGCAGACTGCTGAGGGGGCAACGTTACACCCAACACATTTCCAGGGATAAGCAATCATACATGGACTTGTCCGATAACACATACGTTAGAAGGCTGCGCTTCCGAAAGGAGGTTATCAGTGAGATATGCTAGCTAATTAAGGGAGATCTGCAGCCTACCAGCACCATCAGGACCGCACTGCCCATTGAGGTTAAGGTTACTGCCGCATTTGAACACATCGGGCTTCTTTCAGGCTTCAGCTGGCGACACTTGTGGTATCTCTCAGGACGCCACACATTACTGCATTCAACAGATGACTGAAGCCTTTTATGCACGCAGGATGGATTTTATAAACTTCCCATGACCAAGGAGGCACAGACTGAGAGGGCTTTGGGTTTTTTGAGAATAGCAAACTTCCCCAAGGTGCAGGGAGCAATAGACTGCAAGCAATCGCCCTGCAAGCACCTTTACAGGAAGCAGAGGTGTTTTGGAACCGAAAAGGATTCCACTCCCTGAATGTGCAGCTCATTGTCGACCCTGTCATGTATTCAACCAGCATTGTAACCCATGTATAATCTGACCTAAGTTGTAACTGTGAGAACAATGACCACTAGGTGGGAGACACTCCTAACCTGGGCCTTCAGGTATAAAAGGGGAAGCTCCACCCACCTTCCTCATCTTGGAGTGCTAAGGAATAAAGGACAGGTCACAGACTGACCTTCTCTCAAGCATGGGCCTTGTGTGCATTTATACTGTATAGTAAGAACCTATCAATGGCGACGAGAAACTGGGATTTAAACCACGCGAGCATGGCCACAAGCAGAACAGACGAGAGGTACTGTGTTAAGGAATGGTTGGGACAGAGATTCAACATTGTTAAAGCAGCACACAGTTCTCCAGGCAGATAGGGGCAATTGGGCATGCTCCAACATGTAGTTGAACCCAGAGGGGGAGTTCGACAGAGACAATGGCAAGCTGAACGGCGATTCACGCCATTGCAAGAGACAATGCGGCCAGTAATGGGGCCATCAACACCGGTTAATGGCGCACTCAAGGACAATAACAGGGGCAGTCAGGGACGATCGACTGGCAAGGGACCTTTTGTTTCCAACAACAGCTCATGTTGGAGGCGTGGAGGCACACACTCAGCCGGAGTTTGCAGAGATGAGCAAAATACCTGCAGAAATTGCAGAAATGAACGCTGGGAGAAATCGCTGGAAGCTGAAGTTCAGCGAGTTCATGTGGAGCACGTATACAGTTCATACACCAGGACGCCACCGATAATGATGAAAGTGCTCCTCAATGGCATCCCAGTATCAATGGAGCTAGACACAGGGGCCAGCCAGTCTTTGATGGGTATCAAACAGTTCGAAAAGTTGTGGGCATCCAAGGCCAGGAGGCCAAAATTATCGCCGATTGACGCACAGCTACGGACTGATACAAAGCAGATCATTCCGGTGCTCGGCAGCGCCACGGTAGTCGTGACGCACAAAGATTCGGAGAACAGGTTGCCACTCTGGATTGTCCCAGGGGATGGTCCCGCACTACTGGGGAGGAGTTGGTTTGCTGTCATGAACTGGAAATGGGGCGATGTCAATGCAATTTCTTCTGTGGAGCGAGTATCATGCTCACAGATTCTGGACAAATTTGACTCACTATTTCAACCCGGCATCGGCACTTTCATGGGGGCCAAGGTAGTGATTCTCATAAACCCGGACGCCAGGCCAGTACACCACAAGGCCAGAACGGTGCCGTACATGATGCGGGAAAAGATAAAAGGCGAATTGGACCGCCTGCTGAGGGAAGGCATCATCTCGCCAGTCGAATTCAGTGACTGGGATAGCCCGATTGTGCCGGTGCTCAAGGCAGATGGGTCAGTCAGGATATGTGGTGATTACAAGGCCACCATCAATCGGGTGTCACTCCAAGACCAGTACCCGCTACCGAAAGCGGAGGACCTCTTTGCGACGCTATCCAGTGGCAAACTTTTTTCAAAATTGGACCTGACCTCAGCTTACATGACCCAGGAGCTGGCGAGTAAGTCAAAGAAGCTGACCACCATCACGACACACAAGGGGTTGTTTGAGTACAACAGATGTCCGTTCGGGATTTGCTCGGCCGCTGCGATCTTCCAAGGAAATATGGAAAGCCTCCTCAAGTCGATTCCAGGGACGTTGGTTTTTCAGGACGACATCCTCATCACGGGTTACGATACTGAAGAACACCTCCACAACCTGGAGGAGGTGCTACGCAGACTGGACAGGGTAGGGCTGCGACTGAAAAAGACGAAGTGCGTCTTCCTAGCTCCAGAGGTACAATTCCTGGGGATGTGGGTAGCAGCAGACGGGATCAGCCCTACTGCGTCCAAGACGGAAGCGATCCAGAGAGCACCCAGACCCCGTAACACGACGGAGCTGCGTTCGTTCCTGGGGCTCCTGAACTATTTTGGTAACTTTCTTCCCAAATTGAGCACGCTGCTAGAGCCGCTACACGTGCTCCTACGCAAAGGTCGCGAATGGGTCTGGGGGGACAGCCAAGAAAGGACTTTTATTAAAGCACGCAATTTGTTATGTTCCAACACTCTTAACACTATGCGACCCATGTAAGAAACTTGTGTTACGTGCAATGCGTCGTCCTATTGTGTCGGGTGTGTGTTGCAGCATGTCAATGTCAAGGGTCAGTTACAGCTGGTAGCTTATGCCTCCAGGAGTCTGTCCCCGGCAGAAAGGGGTTACGGGATGGTAGAAAAGGAGGCGCTCGCATGTGTATATGCTGTAAAGAAAATGCACCAGTACCTGTTTGGCAGGAAATTTGAGCTGGAGACAGATCACAAACCCCCAACGTCCCTTTTGGCCGACAACAAGGCCATAAATGCAAACGCATCGGCCCACATACAGAGGTGGGCACTCACGTTAGCCGCCTATGACTATACAATTCGGCACAGACCGGGCACCGAAAACTGCGCCGATGCACTCAGCAGGCCCCCATTAGCCACCACTGAAGGGGCTACCGAGCATGCTGCTGAGATGGTCATGGCTGTTGAAGCTTTAGGAAGCGAAGGCTCACCCGTGACAGCCCGTCAGATTAAAGTCTGGACAAATAGAGACCCGTTATTGTCTCTAGTCAAGAAATGTGTCCTGAATGGGGACTGGGCAATCACGTACAGGGCATACCGAGGAATTTAAACCATTTCACAGGCGCAGGGATGAACTCTCGATTCAGGCCGATTGCCTACTGTAGGGAAACCACGTAGTCATGCCCCAGATGGGCAGAGAGGTGTTCATCAGAGAACTCCACAATGAGCACCTGGGCATTGTCATGATGAAGGCAATTGCCAGGTCACACGTTTGGTGGCCAGGGAGAGACGCAGATCTGGAACTTTGTATTCGCAGGTGCAACACGTGTGTCCAGCTGGGCAATGCGCCCAGGGAAGCCCCCCCTTAGCCCCTGGCCATGGCCCGCCAAGCCTTGGTCACGCATCCATGTGGACTATGCAGGTCCTTTCATGGGAAAAATGTTTTTGGTTGTAGTAGACGCCTACTCCAAATGGATCGAGTGTGACATTTTAAATTCAAGCACATTCTCTGCCACGGTAGAAAGTCTATGGGCAATGTTAGCCGCCCACGGTCTACCGGACGTCTTGGTCGGCGACAATGGCCAGTGCTTCACAAGCACTTAATTCCAGGACTTCATGGCAGGCAATGGAATTAACCATGTCAGAACGGCACCATTCAAGCCGGCTCAAACGGCCAGGCAGAACGAGCAGTGCAGATAATCAAACAGGGGATGCTCAGAATCCAAGGGAGTTCCCTACAAAAAGACGCTTATCACGCCTCCTGTTGGCCTATAGATCCCGACCACACTCGCTCACAGGGGTTCCACCCGCAGAGCTGCTAATGAAAAGGACGCTCAAAACCCGGTTATTCCTTATACACCCCACCATGAAAGAAATTGTCGAGAGCAGACACCAGCCACAATATGACTACCATGACAGGAATGCGAGGGCGCGATGTATTGATGTAAATGATCCTGTTTTTGTCCTCAACTACGCTGCAGGGCCCAAATGGCTCGCAGGCACTGTGATTGCCAAAGAGGGAAATAGGATTCTGGTAGTTAAACTTGCCAATGGATAAATCTGCTGCAAACACGTGGATCAAACAAAAATGAGGTTTAGCAACCCCATAGAAGAAGCAGAGGAAAAACACGATGTAGAGTTCACTCCACCACAGGTGACCGAACACCGGAACCAAAGGGAGGAGAGCCCAATCACTGTGGGCAGTCTTGATAGGCCTGAGGCAACGCAAACAGCAGACACTCAGGCCAGCGCCCAACAACCGGAGCCCCAATTCAGGCGCTCTGCAAGAGCGTAAACCAGCAGACAGACTCAACCTGTGATCCCAATAAGACTTTGGGGGGGGAGGTGATGTCATGTATTCAACCAGCATTGTAACCCATATATAATCTGACCTAAATTGTACACTGAGAACAATGACCACTAGGTGAGAGACACTCCTAACCTGGGCCTTCAGGTACAAAAGGGGAAGCTCCACCCACCTTCATCACTTGAGTGCTAAGGAATAAAGGACAGGTCACAGACTGACCTTCTCTCAAGCATGGGCCTCGTGTGCATTTATACTGTATAGTAAGGACCTATCAGACCCCAAGCAAATAATCATGGCAGTAAATGCAAATTTTCCAGGGAGCATCCATGATGCGCACATCTTGTGTGAGAGCAGTGTCTCTGACCTGTAAGAGTCAGCCACAAGGTCACAGTTGGATGCTGGGGGATAAAGGACATGGCCTTGCCAGCTGGCTCATTACCAGACTGCGTAAGCCCCAGGCAGAAACAGAGAAGCGCTGCAATGAAAGCCATACAGCTACACGCAATGTCGTCGAAAAGACAATTGGAGTTCTGAAGCAGCGCCTGGACCACTCAGGAGGCAACCTACAATACCACCCTGAGCAGGTCACCGAGTTCATTGTGGTGATCTGCATGTTGCATAACCTAGCAATCAGGAGGGGAGTGCCGTATATTATTTTTTAAAAATTGATGAATGTTGACTGTTGGAGATGGTGGGAGGGTGTTGTATTCTGTTAAAAATGTTCACTGTTGGGGTTGCGGGGGCAGGTGGTATATATGTTTATAAAAAAAATTTAAATTGCGTGTAAAATTATTTAAGTTTTTTATTTAAGTTTACAATTGTTGTGAAGTGTCTTCCAATAACATAAGGTAAAACATCAATACAATGGCCAGGCAAGGATGAAATGTAACGCAACTGTAACTGTCACCAACGTAACTTCACGCAAAACGTTCATTTATGAGCTGCTGTTGCAAAAGTTTTGCAGCTGCGTAACTACCACAGGGCTTTTCCAGTGGTGTGGTGGGGGGGCGTAGGTTCATCGCCAGGCTGATTGTCCTCCCTGAGAACAATTACCAGGTGGGAATGCTGGTCCACCTCAGGAGAGAGGGGAGGCGGAAGAGGACCTCAGGGAGGACAATCAGCCTGGCGATGAACCTACGCCCCCCCCCACACCACTGGAAAAGCCCTGTGGTAGTTACGCAGCTGCAAAACTTTTGCAACAGCAGCTCATAAATGAACGTTTTGCGTGAAGTTACGTTGGTGACAGTTACAGTTGCGTTACATTTCATCCTTGCCTGACCATTGTATTGATGTTTTACCTTATGTTATTGGAAGACACTTCACAACAATTGTAAACTTAAATAAAAAACAAATAATTTTACACGCAATTTAAATTTTTTTAATAAACATATATACCACCTGCCCCCGCAACCCCAACAGTGAACATTTTTAACAGAATACAACACCCTCCCACCATCTCCAACAGTCAACATTCATCAATTTTTAAAAAATAATATACGGCACTCCCCTCCTCTCTACCTGCGGCCACCCTTCCCTCCTGTATCTTGACCCCCATTGTTGTAATCTTCCGTTTCCCACGTACTCTGAGTAATGGGACCAAGACCTCAAGGGCTGCTGCTGTGTGGAGGGGGGACGTCGGCAGAATGACCCTAGTGGCTGGAGGAGACGATGTTTGTAAAGAAACGTCTTCCGGGTCAGAAGGAAGTTCTTCTTGTCTCACACCTCATCGTGGCGGTTGATGGTACGGTACCTTAGGGTGCAGTGCCGTATCCCAAAACTATCACATGCCGCAAGGCATTGATAGAATCGACCATTCGCCCCATTGCCGCAGCTATCTGCTCCATGCCCTCTGTTATTCTCAGTGTGACAATGTTGCCGGTCAACCCAGAGTGCCTGGAGGAGCTCTCGACCGAGGTCGACGTTCGCCCTTGACAGTGACACCATGTCCTCATTTATATCTGCCCGTCGCAGCGCTTACCTACCTCGCCGACTTAACTTCCGCGGGGTCGGCATGGGCACTGGACGCCTTGGAGCGGCTTGATCCCACTACTTCATCCATTGAGGATGACGTGGCCGCAGGTACTACAGATGAAAAATCAGGCTCTGTTGCGTCCTCCTCACTTTGGCGTTCGTCACCTGTGGGGAGGATGACCTGCAGCAGTACAGGTGTTGGTGCAGGGGCCTCCCTTTGCGCCTGGGGAGCTGGAACAAATAATTGAGATTATTAGAAGAGAAGGGGAGACATGCGCGAGGAGCAACACTACTGCAATAGATGTGAACGAGAGACGTTATATATGATTAACATGAGAGTACTGAAGTATACAGAAGCTGCATGCAACATTACATCATTCATATATTATAATGAAATGCTATTAAATTGCTTCATATTACCACTGGTTTACCACTGCTTTACACATTACTCACCTGGCGCAACGGGATCTGCACCACCACAGGTGGCAGAACAATTATGGGTGCCCACGAATACTGCAGCACGTTCTTCCAGGTCCGTTAGAGGCTGCAGCTCAGCAGGCCCTCCTCCGGTCCGCCTCTGCTCGGCATCATTCTTAGATATCGTCCTCTGCAAACATGACAAGAGCATGGCATAAGCTAATTGACGATTATGGAAACACAACATAGAAAATAGGTGCAGGAGTAGGCCATTCGGCCCTTTGAGCCTGCACCACCATTCAATGAGTTCATGGCTGAACATGCAACTTCAGTACCCCATTCCTGCTTTCCCACCATACCCCTTGATCCCCCTAGTAGTAAGGACTACATCCAACTCCTTTTTGAATATATTTAGTGAATTGGCCTCAACAACTTTCTGTGGTAGAGAATTCCACAGGTTCACCACTCTCTGGGTGAAGAAGTTTCTCCTCATCTCGGTCCTAAATGGCTTACCCCTTATCCTTAGACTGTGACCCCTGGTTCTGGACTTCCCCAACATAGGGAACATTCTTCCTGCATCCAACCTGTCTAAACCCATCAGAATTTTAAACGTTTCTATGAGATCCCCTCTCATTCTTCTGAATTCCAGTGAATACAAGCCCAGTTGATCCAGTCTTTCTTGATAGGTCAGCCCCATTATCCCAGGAATCAGTCTGGTGAACCTTCGCTGCACTCCCTCAATAGCAAGAATGTTCTTCCTCAAGTTAGGAGACCAAAACTGTACACAATACTCCAGCCCCTGCCCCTGTACTCAAATCCCTTCGCTATGAAGGCCAAAATGCCATTTGCCTTCTTAACCGCCTGCTGTACCTGCATGCCAACCTTCAATAACTGATGTACCATGACACCCAGGTCTCGTTGCACCTCCCCTTTTCCTAATCTGTCACCATTCAGATAATAGTCTGTCTCTCTGTTTTTACCACCAAAGTAGATAACCTCACATTTATCCACATGATACTTCATCTGCCATGCATTTGCCCACTCACCTAACCTATCCAAGTCACTCTGCAGCCTCATAGCATCCTCCTCGCAGCTCACACTGCCACCCAACTTAATGTCATCCGCAAATTTGGAGATACTACATTTAATCCCCTCGTCTAAATCATTAATGTACAATGTAAACAGCTGGGGCCCCAGCACAGAACCTTGCGGTACCCCACTTGTCACTGCCTGCCATTCTGAAAAGTACCCATTTACTCCGACTCTTTGCTTCCTGTTTGCCAACCAGTTCTCAATCCACGTCAGCACACTACCCCCAATCCCATGTGCTTTAACTTGGCACATTAATCTCTTGTGTGGGACCTTGTCGAAAGCCTTCTGAAAGTCCAAATACACCACATCAACTGGTTCTCCCTTGTCCACTCTACTGGAAACATCCTCAAAAAATTCCAGAAGATTTGTCAAGCATGATTTCCCTTTCACAAATCCATGCTGACTTGGACCCATCATGTCACCTCTTTCCAAATGCGCTGCTATGACATCCTTAATAATTGATTCCATCATTTTACCCACTACTGATGTCAGGCTGACCGGTCTATAATTCCCTGTTTTCTCTCTCCCTCCTTTTTTAAAAAGTGGGGTTACATTGGCTACCCTCCACTCCATAGGAACTGATCCAGAGTCTATGGAATGTTGGAAAATGACTGTCAATGCATCCGCTATTTCAAAGGCCACCTCCTTAAGTACTCTGGGATGCAGTCCATCAGGCCCTGGGGATTTATCTGCCTTCAATCCCATCAATTTCCCCAACACAATTTCCCGACTAATAAGGATTTCCCTCAGTTCCTCCTTCTTACTAGACCCTCTGACCCCTTTTATATCCGGAAGGTTGTTTGTGTCCTCCTTAGTGAATACCAAACTAAAGTACTTTTTCAATTAGTCTGCCATTTCTTTGTTCCCAGTTATGACTTCCCCTGATTCTGACTGCAGGGGATGTACGTTTGTCTTTACTAACCTTTTTCTCTTTACATATCTATAGAAGTTTTTGCAGTCCATTTTAATGTTCCCTGCAAGCTTCCTCTCGTACTCTATTTTCCCTGCCCTAATCAAACCCTTTGTCCTCCTCTACGGAGTTCTAAATTTCTCCCAGTCCCCGGGTTCGCTGCTATTTCTGGCCAATTTGTATGTCACTTCCTTGGCTTTAATACTATCCCTGATTTCCCTTGATAGCCACAGTTGAGCCACCATCCCTTTTTTATTTTTTATGCCAGACAGGGATGTACAATTGTTGTAGTTCATCCATGCGGTCTCTGTGGGGCCAAGTTTCGGCCTGAGTTGCTCCTGTTTTTTTGGAGCAACTGGTTTAGAATGGAGTATCTTAGAAATTTGAATTCTCTGCATTTAGTTTGCTCCAGTTCTAGTCAGTTAGAACAGTTTCACTTTGGAACTGAATTTTTTTTTCCAAAAGGGGGAGTGTCCGGCCACTTACGCCTGTTTTCAAAGTTTAGGCAGTGAAAACTTACTCCAAACTAATTTAGAATGGAGTAAGTGAAGATTTTTGTACGTTCGAAAAAACCTTGTCTACACTTTAGAAAATCAGGCCTAGGTTACAAATTAGGCGTAGGGAATGGGGGGGGGGGGCGGTTTAAAGGGAAGTTTACAAACATTAAACACTTCAGTTTTACAAATAAAGAGCCATCATCAATAATAAATGATAAATACATCAATAAATCAACCAATAAATCAATCAAAAAAAATTTAAAAATCAATAAATAAAACATTTTCTACTTACTGACTGCAGCACCGGGAGTCCTCCAACAGCGTGCTGGGACAGCCCCCCCAGTGTGTCTCTCACTCTCTGTCGGTATCTGTGTTTCTGACGGAGAAGGAGGGAGAGGAGGGAGGGAGGGAGGAAGGAAGGAGAGAGGAGGGAGGGAGGGAAGGAAGGAAGGAGAGAGGAGGGAGGGAGGGAAGGAAGGAAGGAGAGAGGAGGGAGGGAGGGAAGGAAGGAAGGAGAGAGGAGGGAGGGAGGGAAGGAAGGAAGGAGAGAGGAGGGAGGGAGGGAAGGAAGGAAGGAGAGAGGAGGGAGGGAGGGAAGGAAGGAAGGAGAGAGGAGGGAGGGAGGGAAGGAAGGAAGGAGAGAGGAGGGAGGGAGGGAAGGAAGGAAGGAGGAGGAGGGGGGGGAGGGAAGGAAGGAGAGAGGAGGGGAGGGAGGGAGAGGAAGGAAGGAGAGAGGAG